>NW_020186963.1:542867-543531 GCF_900000015.1 Plasmopara halstedii | reverse complement strand
AAGTAACGAGGCCTTGAGAAGTAGGGCGAGCTTCTTCGGGAGTGCGCTCCACGAACGCGAATCGCTGTAAACGTGTTAACAGTGTTTTGACAGCAGCCTGTTGTTGTTGTAAAGTGCCTCGGCGACCTTGTAAACCTTCGACACATTCGTTGACGTGACTGGAAACTTCACTGATGACAGCAATTACAATCCACCAAGACTTACTGATTTGCTCGCTAACTCGTTCAGAAGCATTCGTCTGGTCAATGTAAGGCATGATCTCGGATCGCTTTCTACCATGAACCGGGAAACTCTCGACATAGAGGCCCACCGGGTGGCAAAAAGATTAGGGCACATTGACTGCATTTCGTCCACAAGATTCTTTTGTCGACGCAAAAATGATATCAATGAGGTCAGGGTCTTGTAGAAATTACAGCCAGCATTTTTGTAGACTTTCTGCATGACAATATCGTTTGATGCAGCAAACACCAGACTCGAATGAAGTTGGGTTTCACCACTTGCTGTATCCGAGTAACAACTCCTGACAGACAACCTGTCATGTTAGCTGCGCCATCAGAGGAACATCTAAGCTTATCTCGCCACAAAGAACATATTGAAGCAAAAAGTTTTGTAAACATCTCGAATTGGCGACGCCTGTGTGCCGACCAGAAAAAGGGATCGTAAC
>NW_020186963.1:536747-537471 GCF_900000015.1 Plasmopara halstedii | reverse complement strand
AGTCTCGATATCACCAGCCCAATCCGCATCCGAATAGCCTTGAAGTCCTTCTTCACTTTGTTGCCTGAAATTTGATGCCGAAAGTCTTGGTGCCTTGAATGTAACAAAACACACGCTTGAGTGCTTGCCAATGTGAAGGACACGGATCTGTCGCAAATTGGCTAAGAACTCCCCCAGCAGCGGCGAGGTCCGGCCTAGTCCTAACTATTAGGTACATGAGGCAACAAACAGCATTGCGATATGGTACATTGATCATTGTCTCTTCGTGCTTGCAGCCGCCTTCACACATAGCCTTGGTCAATATGAGTCCTGGGTCTTGAGGGGTCTTGACTGAATTGCTGTTTTCCATGCTGAACTTCTTCAAAATATCATTTGCAAACTTGGTCTGACGCATCGAAACACTTCCAGTAGACTCATCTTGTTCAATCTCGATGCCAAGAAAGTACTTGAGTCGGCCCAAATCCGTCATAGCAAAACGCTCGCTGAGTGCATTCTTTGTTGACTTGAGTAACCCATTATTGTTGCTTGCAATCACCAAGTCATCAACGTAAAGAGCCACGAAGATCATGTTATTGTCATTTCTTTTGACGTAGATACAGTGGTCGGCCTCACACTTCTTGAACCCCAGCTCAAGCATAAACTTATCGATTGTCTGGTTCCATATCTGAGGTGATTGCTTCAAACCATACAACGAGCGCTTGAGATGACAAATATGATCTGGGTA
>NW_020186963.1:536554-536737 GCF_900000015.1 Plasmopara halstedii | reverse complement strand
TCTTCATTCTTGTAACCATCCGGCTGCACCATGTAAATGTCTTCGTCAAGTGATCCATCAAAAAAGCAGTCTTGACGTCCATCTGGTGCACACTTAGGCAATACTTGGCCGCAAGACTTAAAAGAATTCTGATGGATGTGAACTTGGCTACTGGCTCTTCATAGTCGACACCATACTTCTGCC
>NW_020186963.1:535238-535343 GCF_900000015.1 Plasmopara halstedii | reverse complement strand
GACACGGCCGGTCGAAGAGTGTTATCACATCTTCGACGGCGAGACCGGGTTGCCCGTCTAGGCAGATGGCGTCCACTTGGAGCCATTGCCAGAGGTGTCAGAGAT
>NW_020186963.1:506061-535087 GCF_900000015.1 Plasmopara halstedii | reverse complement strand
AAAAACGGATAAGCTCTCAAACACACCATGCGCAAGAAGAAAAGCATGAATTATGTATCTATCTCTGTGCTCTGAAGTCATTCCAGCTAATGTTCGTCACGTCAAGCTGACGATAGAGGCTGTTCTCGAAAACTTTGCATCCTGGACCACTATGCTTGTGACCATAGCCTTGATCATAAATGCATGGCAAGCTCACGTTTTCTAGCCTCTGTGTAAGCTGAATGGACTATTCGAACGACTTCTGCCGAATGTTGTTGTAAGAAATCAAGTGTAATCTTTTCGGCTCTTTCTTCAAAATGCACTTTCAATGCACGTCCAATTGTTTCATCACTAGGGTAAATGCTTAGCGTTTGCTGCGCCTTAGTGTGCATCATCTTCTTATGATAAATTAGGGATATTTTATCACTTTTAACATCAGTCTCAACGTTCACAAGATACCGTCGATACTTCCGCCAAATGTGCCACGCAATCTTGACGTGCTCCTTCTCAACTCGCTTCCAAATCTCTTTGACATTACCATCTCGATTTCCAAGCCATTGTAGCACACACCGCCTATCGTATCGTCTAGCAAATATACATAATTCATGCTTTTCTTCTTGCGCATGGTGTGTTTGAGAGCTTATCCGTTTTTCCAAACAAATAAACCACTTTTTTGCTGATGTCATGTGGGGAAATGATATAAACGCTTCAGCACGATAAAATCCCATTTGTATAGCAATCATTTCCATCTTGTCTACATCTGCTTTACTCGACGGATAGACCTGAAACACGACACGAGAGTCATGGACATCCGAAAGAAGTTTAAATAGTGAAGAGAAACACACTTCTAATCCTCTTGGCTGCAACCACTGAAGCATAGAGATACCAATAGCACCATCGAGTATACCACAACGAATAGGGAAACTCTGTGCAGCATTGCCACGGTAAAACTCGGTACACAATCGAGTCTCCTTCGCTGCCAAAGACAACATTGATGCACTGATGTCAAACGCCAGCGTAAATACAGATATTTTTTTCTCTTGAGACCATTTCTGAGCAGCCTTCGTGCTTAATCCGGATCCAGCTCCCACATCTAATAACAACAAGACATCAGCTTTGGCCCTGGTACATGTTAGATCTAGAAACAGAAGTTCTAGTGCATGTCGCGTTAAATCCTCTTGAAGCCTCGCATTCGCAGATGTTGTATACACGTCAGACTGCTTTTCACTATAGAATTCAAGCGCTGCAGATGAGAAAGATGTGGACAATGCGTTGCCACGCTCTTCAGGCCGCAGACTTTTGTACGGCATTGCAAAAGTATACATATGCCCCGTTTCTATCTCCTTTTATGATACCGGTAAATTTGGACATCGTTTATATTGACACATGAAAAGCTGTCTGATCATTAGGCGAAGAAGTATTGTAAGTGTCTTCAAAGATGCACGCAGTGGCCGTTTCGGCATGATTAGAGCTTCGTGAGCGTGCTTGTCGATGAGTTAATATTGATAGCCAAGTATTCCGTTGAAAAAGCAGAATTATACCAACTATAGGCGATAAACATACGAGAACTACAGCACCTGCAGTGGCACCAGCAATCAAAATTGCAACGGCTATAAGCCCCAGCACTAGCACAATGGGTGCAAGTAGAATGTAACCAGAGATACAAAAACATGTCGTGAAAGCTTGTCGAAACGAGACGCTGTCGTCACTTGTGCATGGATAAAAACAGCAGCAAAGGATACAGAATATCACAGTCACCAGGAGCGCAGGAGGGCCGAATATTATGAAAAAAAGTACTCGCATCACCATTATAATTCCTTTTTGAGTCGCACTTTGTCCTTCATTGTCTAGCATTTGATTACCCGCACAGCCACGTATGTTCCACCACTATAATAATTGCAATTGGTTGAAAAGTCAATCTCACATTCACTATTATGCATTCCAAATGCAGTACCTGAAAGTGTTCTGGAAAAACACTATCGTCGATGATCTTGAGACAAATCCAGCAAAAGCTTGTGCTACAAACCACGCACTTCATCTGATTACAGCCACCAATTTTCTCAACATAATTTTGGCAGCCAGGGCATCGTCGGGAGATCTTGCTGATTAAAGAATTATTAAGCTTTTCGATAGCAATCATACTCCTTTCATACGCAGCGCATGTTTCATCTTGATGAGCATTGTTGTGCAAAAAGCAGAATTCTCGATTGCATGCTTCACATATGCATTCTGGATTTTCGCTCCCAGCACAAACTTGTGAGTGATCACAATATGGACATTGTCTTGCAAGCTCATGATCCTTATTGAATTTAAACGTTGTATATTTCTGCCAGACTCTTTGCGAGACAAGTGCTTGGATATCATCCACTGAAATTGCTGCATTGCATGCTGCTTCATTTTTCGATATTTCAAAGAAACACTTTGGATACACTTGTCCTTCTTTAATTTTAAATTCCAAAAAGCTTTTCAAACACGCTTGACAAAAAATGTGTCCACACACCACAAGTGCGTATGATTTGCTCACTGGAACATAATCATAGCAAATTTGGCATAGAAATAACTCATTCAGATTTGATAGTCCTAGATAGTTAACCATTGACTGTAGCGAATCGGGCATCGAATGGCGGAAATTGGTGCGTTCATGCCTCGTAAATATCGCCAAGTTTGAAATCAAATTTCTTTCCTTCTTCACTTCAGCACTGACAGGCATTGACGAATTACTTGAAGCTGTTACAGCTGATGGGATTTGTAAATCGTTACTTTCATTCGTCTCGCCTGAACAGTCAGCAATACTCATTCTACAACTAGTCACAGGCAAGGACTGACCACGATCTCGAATACCCGAACGAGTAATTGCCCTTATAGTGCGTCGTGATGCACTTTGCATATACTTGATTAGCTGAGTCCTATCTCGCAGCGAATTGTCCGTCGTATCCGTCGTATCGGAATCGGCATTTCGCTTTGCATCCATTTCATCAATTGAAAGATGAACCTCGTCATTCTCCGCAATAGCTGAGGTTGCGTGTGTGCGAATAGGTTGTGCATTACGAGTGCTCTCGATTGGCAACGCTGAAATATGATTTTCAATAATTGTCAGCATAGAGGAGGCCCAAGCGTCTTGTTGGTCAAACTCAAACTGGCGCTGCATCTGATACAAACGCCAGCGCCAACGCATACGCTCGTCTTCACCGGATAAAGATTGTAGCTGATGCAAAGATTCATATAAATCTAAGAGATACGCCGAGCACTCGCGAGTCGAGGAGACAGGCGGCATCGAGACTAATTGCTGTTAAACCTTGGTACATTTTTGTGTGATTTAACAATTGCGCTTATTCTGGCCAGGTTTAGATGTAAAAATTAGTACCCTAAATTAAAATGTTTATTGATTTGTGAGAGATGATGGTGTTCTTTAACTTGCAATAAGCACGAAATTAACTCAAATATACCCATTTAGCAAACCCATTATTATATTATTTGCAATATATAAATTGAATAGCTTGTATTAGTTCAGGATGTAATTCGAGTTGACCAATGAGTACGTAGCATCTACGGTAAGAGAGACTCAAACATTGAAGTGGTGGCTTGATGGGCGCTTTACACGAAGGTCCTGACTCCTTAGAACCGTTCCATCGTGACATAAATGAATATTCTCTTCTATTTTGAAGTTGAGTTGTTTTACTCGTGACTAACAGTCTCCATTTAACTCCACCGGCTCTGACACGGACGGAGGATGACACTAACCGGTTCCAATCTCCACCGTCTCTTGCAAAGCATACAGCATTTCAAAGCTTATTTTTAACGTTCTGCCAGATTACACTCTGGTGACCAAGAAATACTATTGTCTTAACCGTCTCGTCAGAGACAACCTTTGAGTCGCAATATGCAATCGTTTTTTTCGGCATACTGCCACCTCTGCTTCTTGAAGGGACCTGACATTTTGTTGCTATCAAGTTCATACAGTCTCATGTCTTTCACGAGAGCTACTGCAGCGCCGTGTTCGTGTAAAGAAATAATTATCGTAGCTATTTGACAGATGTGTATTCATGATTTGCCAGAATTTCAAAAGAATTCAAGTGCTTGACAAATATCTTCTTGGACATCAATTGACACATGGGCTTGCAAGATTCTAGCCATGCCATTACCAGATTGGGATTGTAACTCAAAAAGGCCCGCGACTAGATAAGTTTCGAAGTCGTCGAGGAGCTCAAACTCCACCTTAAGATCCAACAGGGAATTCGAAATTTTTCAGTTTTTCTTTAGTTCCTCCTTTCTTCAAGTGAATCGCTTACTCTAGTGCTGGTCCCAACGATCGCACAAACGAAATCTGTCTAGTACACGCAGAGCAACTTACTGAGACTCGATGTTTTCTAAGCGAGGGTCTTGACGGTCGAGCTTGCTTGAAACTTGAGCCGTCACTCCTATCAGCCAAAAAAGAAGGAGACAAGCAGGGTACATATACAACGGATGCTGCATATCCGCAAGTATCAGATAGTCAAACAATATCCTCTCCTTCGTCAGCATAGTTGAGTATAGTCACTGATAGTTTCTTCTCAAATCTTTCATCTTTCGATTTTAAACTAGTCCTATCGAATTAGAGATAGCCTTTACTATACGGCCCAAGGCGCGCCACTCTCTTGACGAGGTTTGATGAATGAAAAAAGCCCTTGCGCTAGCTGCACTGAACTGGGAGCTCCAAACAAATCGTAGTCCAATTCGATTCCAATGAAAGGTCTGCAATCAAATAAGCTATAAGCGCTTTCGTGCAAGTTCATTGCCTCCGCATACTGTCCGCTATTTTCGGCAGTCGTGTGTCGTAAGTAATGGCATGAAGCTTTTTAATTTATCAAGAGATGTGACGGCCTTGTTACGCTCGAAACGTTGATGAAAAACAGCAACTCCAAATTAAAAGCTTGTTTGGGTCGATGCAATCAAAGACATCAGCCCTTTTCGGAATCTTACCGCAACAAACATGACTGATACTCCTCAAACTGTTATACAACCAAATATTACATCTGAGGGGGCGTTGCATTTACTGACAGTATCTGAAATTATCTCTGGGACACTCCGATTGCGGCACAACCAAACGTCACTAGTGTGGGTCACCGATCTCTTTATCATTTACCCCAACAAACCGCGTTGTTAGCGCTGGCCAAATAAGTACTTATTGCATTTGGGCTTAATTCCTGGATAGACAAATTGACACAGATAACTTTGTGATGTTGTGCTACGTACCTACAATGTGGTGTCACGCCTCGACAACTCCGACCATCGCTGGAAATGTATCAGCAACGAGCATATAAAATATGCTATCGAATGCTGCGCAAGCGAATACTACTTTGACGAGTACATTTGCAATTTCAATCTAATTGTCTGGAAAGCGTAAGATATTGGTTCGACAACAGCAGGTCAAGTTGCGCTTATAACGGAATCGACTTGAGATGCTTAAGGAGATGTTTCTATTGAAACGCACAATAGATCTATAGTAGAGTTGAAACTTAGAGGGACTTTAGTCTAAGCAACAGCGAACGGAAGAGTTCACTTACTTAATGGTTTCAGTACTCTTGGAGACAGCAGATTGCGATCCGCTGCACTTGTACTGGCTCCTATAAAAAACGTAAGGTTAATGACCTTAGCTTAGCTTCCTTGAAGCAAAGAGCTACGGCCGATCCGCTGCATGAAAACTAATGTATGTCACTCATGAAGTTGCTGAT
Source organism: Plasmopara halstedii (assembly GCF_900000015.1). NCBI lineage: Eukaryota > Oomycota > Peronosporomycetes > Peronosporales > Peronosporaceae > Plasmopara > Plasmopara halstedii. The sequence goes on along the minus strand of NW_020186963.1, from coordinate 529,397 downwards.
AGAACTAGATACGAGTTCTTATATAGGCTCCAGATTCTTCACCAGAGTGGCGAGTATGAACGCGACTCATGTGCGTCTTTAATCTCGAACTGTTTGAGCTTTCCGCTGCGCATGCCAGTCGAGCTTTGAGCAAGTAGTTGGCCGATCCAAACCACTTTCATAGAATAATATATGATTGTACCAACAAGTTCCCGACTTTGAACGTGATTTTTTATCGTCTGTACCCAAAAACATATTATCTAGTATATCACCACCAAAATGGATTCTATCACCTCCAAATACACATTTTTACACGGCGAATATCTTTCAAAGGGTATATACTCAAGCATAGCTCGCGAGTGTTTGATGTGAATATTTCTAACTCAGTCTGGCCGAATTAGCAGGCGATAGAGATAGTCGCATAAGCGCAGTGTAATCTACTTAGCTGCACCACCAGAAGCTAAATTTTGCTGGCGGCGCATCCAGCAGGCCCTGGGAAATGGCCAGTGACTACCAAAGCATCTCAACTAGTCTACCCAGTGCGATAGTAACATTGTAACGGAGCAAGTTACATATTAGTGTGAAATGACCCCCCTCACTCCAAAGATCCTTAAACAGTTGACTTAACACTTCGATGATACTACCCCAGCGTCGTTCACGCTTGTGACGATGCCCACCTTCTGTCACCGCTTTTTTCAATCAATAAGCAGAATCGTACTGCGAAACATGCTTACCACCAAAGTGGAGCCTCTTTTGTTTCACGATCGTGACTTTGTCGGGAGCTACATTAAGAAGAGCATGACATCTTTGATCATCAATATGAGGCGTAGACGGTGGCCTGCCTTGGTGTCGACGTCGTGGGTTTAACTTCGCAACGTCAGATTCAAGCAACGCTCTCATCGGATGCCTGTTTCTATGATTCTGCTCATAGTACTGCAATATGGATTACATGACAACACTTCTTCACTTGATGCTTCTGTTGAGCCAAGTTGTTCTCGGCACAATCACCAGGTCGTATTACTGAATATAGTGGCCTCATAGAAAGCACTGACTGACAGTCCCGCTGCTGTTTCGGCAGTGACCTCTGCCGTCAGAAAGCACCCAGGAATCAAATCTTGCGTACGCTTCTCACTCTCACACTGAGATGCAGGAAGGCGCTTTGACTACTCCGATCAGAAAGCACCTCGCCTTACTCACCAAATATGGGCAAGGTGTATAAGTTTGCGTAGATATATCAAAAAAAATATCGAGACGGTTTGTGCCTGGAGGGCTAAGCTGACTGTGTTCCTCAAAAGTCTGACGCAGGACATATGGCCTGCCGTCTTAACGGGATCCTTATGTCGGCATACGGTGTACGGACATTGTATGGTGAGCCTTTATGATACACTATCGTTCATCGGACTTAGAGTAAGACTCGAGAGCACTTGTTCTAGTACTGCGGTGATGTACCGGGAAAAAGGCCATAGGAAGCATGTGTTGCCAGCTCTATGCATGCGTACGTAGTTTTGCATAATGATGGAAGGTCAAACGTATTTGTTAGCCGTGAATTCTGGATAGCCGCACTAAATGCAAAATGTTTTTCTCTTTAAGAGACTCTGGGATCCGCGTCATGAAACGGTCTTTGAACCCAACCTATTGAAATGGGCAACATGCGAGTCAAATATTTTCTCAGTGCAGATTGCCAGTGGAACTCTTTTGAAATTCAGGAGCCCATCAACCTATTGATGCTGCAGAAAATGCTTTAAAGGTGTAGTGGATAGCAAACTAACGATTTTGTCGATGAGTCTTACCGAATTTAAAACTTCTTTGTGAATGGCAGCGTAGTTCCAAGCTCGCCAGAAATGATTGCACCAAGTTGACGTGGCACAGAAGTAAACTAGACCCTCGGAATTCTCGCCTTTTCGATACGTATAATTAAGTAAATTTAAAAGACAGTTTTATATTCATAAATAGATAAAATAGAGAAAAACCTTTTTTGCATGCTAAGTACGCTCAACCTATTTGTTTTGAAAGGTCTATTCAAACACATCGCTCAAAGCCGTCAGTCTTGAATTTACTGAGCATAACCCAAGATGCTGTCAACTGTGCGCCTTATGAAGAATCCCGTGATGGTCATGGGGTCGCGTGCTCTCAGCGTACCTTCGTTCAACCCGGACCTGAAGTCTCAAGCTATCAAACCTAAAGTGCGTCAGGAGCGGCTTGTTGTCACAAGGTCGTCATTTCAGCTCGAGACTGATATGTATTGTCACTGTAGAATATTAAGTACTTCAAGGTTTATCGCTGGGACCCAGAGTCGAAAGAGAAGCCTTACCAGTGCACATACCCTGTGGACTTGGACGAGTACGTTTATTATGCTTAAAATTTCTGCGTTTTCGATTGTATATTGGTGTAAAAGGCTTAACAAAGGAAGACGACTCACGGCCTGTTGCACTGATCTTTAGATGTGGGCCGATGGTATTGGATGCATTGATCAAGATTAAGGCTGAACAAGACCCGACACTGACGTTTCGCCGGTATGACTCTTTTATAGTAGTCGAGATATAGTTTGTGGAGAAAGACTTATCTTGAATTCATATGCAGCTCGTGTCGTGAGGGAATTTGTGGCTCGTGTGCTATGAATATTGACGGAGGAAACACGTTGGCATGCCTAAGTCCGATTAAGAAGAATAAGGACGTTACTAGCATCCACCCACTTCCACACATGTATGTCATTCGCGACCTCGTGCCAGATATGAATAACTTTTACGATCAGTATACATCCATCAAGCCGTGGCTACACTCGGACAAGCCACGTGATGTCAATCATGAGCACCTACAGTCCGTTGAAGATCGTAAAAAGCTTGATGGCATGTACGAGTGCATCCTCTGTGCATGCTGTAGTACCTCGTGCCCTAGCTACTGGTGGAACCCCGACAAGTACCTTGGACCGGCTGGTATGTTGTAACAAGTTTATGTGTTATCCGCTCACATGGTCCTTATAAACTTTATTTGATACAGTGCTGATGCAGGCATTCCGTTGGATTGAAGACTCGCGTGATGACAAGACAGAGGAGCGTTTACGCGCGCTAGATGATTCGTTCAAGCTGTATAAGTGTCATACTATTATGAACTGCACACGCACTTGTCCGAAGGGTCTTAACCCTGCTCAGGCTATCGGAAAGATCAAAACTCGGCTCGCCAGTATGCACTAAGTTTGCTTACGAAAGTGTCATGGAGGAGCTTGCATGAGGCAATTTTCGTACTGAATAGCTTAATTCTTAGAAAAAAGCTGTCAGTGCTGACGCCGCTGCCTATCGATCGCAGTCCGGTCGCGGCGGCATCTACTGACAAGAATTGAATACAGGGCAGTTTCGGAAACAAGCTTTGAAATTGATTAGTACGAAAATTTACCTTTAATATCGTAAATTTTCTTGAAAGTTGAGCAATAGTCCTTGTTGTTTTTTTTGTCCTAAATAGAAATTTAGCGTTTTTTCTGAAAATCAACTCTCAGTCAGGAAATATAGAGATAAACTTTGTCGTTCCAGGAAGCAGTCAATCAATAGCAATATCGCAAAGCCAGCCACACCAGGAGTTCAGATTCTAATTCTCACATCAAGCAGTTCACATAGATATGCATTAAGTTTATCATCGTACTACTTGGCCTGCAATTATCCACCACTTATCTTATCGCTGCAAGCTAACATCATGTTTAATCGTCCTCTATAACATGACTACACTGACACTTGAGAGGAATAAACCTAGAGATTTAAAACAGAAGAGCAGCCCAGTGGTCTCGTTCGTTGATAAGATTTTCGATGCCAGCTACTGGTCGTGCTAGAGCAGTTGATCGTACAATACTGATACAGTGGGCCGCTCCCGTTATACTGTCGCACTCACGCGTTCATTCACGAACCCTGGACCGTGTCGAATCTTCATCAAAGTCGTCTTAGTGCACGTTCTAAGGAAATTTACAGTCTTTTTCACCCCCATTGTCGACGTATTGCGCCCATTTATCTCAAGAATCACATCGCCAACACAGATATGTCGCAGCAGCTCACAGCATGGTTCATGACACACATCCATAATAAGTGGATATGTGCCCTTGGCAAGGCGCACCTCTTTCAGCTGTAAGCCAATGCTTCGGTTCTCCTTCCACTTGACTAAATATGTTGTACTGTCAGGAGTATCCGCCATTGTCGACTTGGGCTTTGGTCTACCTCGCACTTGAACAGTTGTGTTAACGGCATTTGGTGCAAGCAGTGGAACTGTTTGCGCCTGTTCTTCAGTAAGTGCTGGCAGCTTAATAACACCCCGAGATGTTTTCCCTTTCTTCTTGTACTTAGCTAAGTTGGCATTTAAGGACGTTTTGGCCGGTCTTGGCTGACTAGTTTCCGCTTTGTCCTTTAGACCTTGTCGCATCATGATGTCATCATCGACAGTGTCAATCTCACTTGATATATCTCTATCATTTGTAAATTCATCCGCACTCTCGGAAGCATCAGCAAAGTCGACTTTAGAGGATTCGGCACGTAGAGCACCGTCAATGGAAGAGCGTCTTTGAATAGAATGCAAATTCTCGTCACGTGACGTTACATCGGCACTGCTAGAATCATTTTTCTTTTCAAGGTCAGATCCATGTTGTTCAAAATCCCAAGCATCGTTCGCGTCGACTTCACATTCAATCTCCTCAATAGCAATTTCCACTTCCGCATCAGCAAGCATGCCAACCTCCACATCATCCTCGGGCGAGTTGATCTCGGAATGCAGCGGTATTGCAGGATCCCTTTCTTCGACAAAGTCCATCGTTTCATCGTACACATCTTTCTCAGCAAGCTCGGCCTCTTCCGCCAGTAAAGTTTCCTCGGCTGTTTTTGATACTTCAGAAAATAAACCGTCTTCAACCACTTCTACATCATCAGCTATATCCGCACCACCCAATTCCGGTTCGACAGCTACATTGGCATGGTTCGTCATATCTGAATGGGCATCATTTAACGGCACAGGTGCAGCGATATCAATATCTTCTTCTGCTTCAGTCATTTCCGTCATTACCGAAGGGGATAAAACTTTATCTTCAGGCAAATTCCACGACTCAGCAAGCGAAGAGTAGGCCATCTCGGCGGCGGTAGGAGACGTGGTGGGTTCATCATCATGCACAACACTTACTGTGTGATGCAGCTGCATATCCTCACTGCCATTTCGACTTCGTCTACCGTCAGCAACCCCAGCAATGTGAACACTCTCCTTTGTCAACAATTCGCTCTCTTTTCTCTCAGCTAGAAAGTGATTTTCTTTGTCATGAAAATCTGAAGAACGTGAGGTTATGTTGCTCAATTCCTCGTCAATATCTGTCATTGAAGATTGCGGACTAGGCGACATTAATGGTGAGCTATTCACTTTTGGCGAGCTGCCAATATTCGGTGAGTTGTCAGCCATTGGCGAGCTCTGTGTCATTTTAGGCTGCTGTATTCGTGGAGATGTATCATGATTGGTACTTGACATGCTTTTAGCCAGAGTTGTCTTTTGCGGTGCTACTGGAGAGCCCAAAGGAGACGTTTGCATATTTGCATTGCTGGCATGGTGAGAATCACGATTATTAGGAGTAGATACTCGCCGAGCTTGTGGAGACGGTGGACGTGAAGGTGGAGTAGATGCACGTCTAACAACTGGACTAGAAATAAGATCTTGATGAGGTTGGCCATGAACAGGTGAGCCTAATGTCGCTGGATTCGAGTCAGCAATCACAGGTGATACCACTTCTTGCAATAGATTATCCTGCTGTTCTTCACATTCTTGCTGCTTTCGCTCGTGCAGCTCATGTAGTTGCTTCTCACGGAGATCATGTTCGCGTTGCTGTTGGTCACGCTGTCGTTGCTCACGCTGTTGCTTTTCGTGCTGTTGTTGCTCATGTTGTTGTTCGCGACGCTGTGCATGAAGTTGTTGTTGTTCTCGTTGCTGTTGCTCCCGTTGCTGTTGTTCGCGTTGGTGTTGCTCCCTTTGTTGTTGTTCTCGTTGGTGTTGCTCCCGTTGATGTTGTTCTCGCTGGTGTTGCTCCCGTTGTTGTTGTTCTCGTTGGTGTTGCTCCCGTTGTTGTTGTTCTCGCTGGTGTTGTTCACGTTGTTGCTGTTCTCGTTGGTGTTGCTCCCGCTGTTGTTCTCGTTGATGCTGCTCTCGTTGTTGTTGTTCTTGGTGATTTTCACGTATATGTTGCTGTTTACGTTGCTGTAGTTCTCGCGATTTCGAAAATTCACGCTTCGGATCCTGTTCGTGCCCTACCTGGTGTTCACTTACTTTTTGCGGACGTTGATGAATCTGCTGCTGTGATTGATGTTGATGTTGCCGCTGCTGCTGTGGATCCACTTGTTTAACAATCACGACTTGCTCATTAGGCTGTTTTCGTCTAAGAACAAGTCGCACAGGTTTGCTCATTTGCTGTAAACAAGCAAAGAACGCTTCAAACGAGTAATCTGCTGACTTGACGCCATTTGCCGAGACAAGCGTATCATTTACTGCAACAGTGCGTCTGACCACCGGATTAGCACTTGTAGTTGATCGTGTCACGACGGGTAGGCTCGTCAGTCGATTTTCAGCAAAAAAGAGTCCCAACGACCCGGTTTCCCAATAAACTTCATATTCATGGGGATTAAGTGGTGAACAACTTCCATTTTTATTGGGGATAACAGAATCCCCCGACGCAACATGATCTTTAGTATGCGACAAATGTCGATGAGGGTGCGATGCAGTAAATTGATCATATGCTCCGTTACTACCGTGCGAGCCACTTGACTGCGCTAAATGTTCCATATTCCTCGATTCCTTAGCATTTGGCACGCGCCAAGATGTGTCTCGCGTCGCCTGAATCGGTTTTTGATCCTTGTGAACAGAATTAACCCTTCGAAGCCTTCCAGTAGGTTCCCGCTCGTCTAGATGAGAAAGATTTTGTCGTGCAACTTGACTGGTAGCATTAATAGGATTCCCAGCACCAGAACGCTGTGCACTAAAGAGCTGTGAGGCTTCATCATCGTCGGATGAAGGAGTGCTAGCCGACAAGCGCTCAAATCGCAGCAATACAGGTTTTTTCATCGTCGCTAATATCTTGAAAAAGTCTGAGAACGAGTGGTCTTTAGAGCGCACGACATTTACGTACGTGAGAATATCACCTTGGCTTACAGCAGTAGAGATACACGATTCAGTAGCTTTTGACACGTACGGAATCCCATCTTTTTCCGACTCAAGGAAGATGACGCCTAGTACGCCACGTTCCCACAGCACTTCGTATTCATTCTCACCCAATGGTGGCAATTTTTCTCGAATTTTGTCAGCCCAAGTGGTACGGCGGGTGGATCCATTGGAACCTGTGCTGCTCATGCTAGGGGAAGAGTTGCTTGAGCCGTGTGACGTCGTCGAGCCGCTTGCTTTGCTCGAGAAAAGCGGACCTCCGCGGAAAGGCTTGCGAGACATCTTCTTCATGGCCAACGTCGCAATTTCGTTCTTAACTACTCAACCGTCGGTCCACAAGAGCTACTCACGCAGTACTTGCGGCCCGTCACGCCCGTCGTCCGCGGCGTGTTCTTGCTCTGACTGTCTTGGCGACGACTTGACGGTGCACTAAGTGCGATCTATCGAAGCACAGCGCAATGGCCTGTCTGCAAGATGAAAGTGCAGCTGCTGAAGCGATTACGGCGGTAAGGAGCAGAGTAGCGGAATACACAAATTGCCAAAGGGAGAGAAGCAAGGGCGGCGCTCTTTTTCCCAACTGTTGTCGTGCCGCGAAGAGGAAGAGGAATTTGTATTTTGACCAATCAAAAAGCGGGTTTATACACTAGAAAAGTATCAGATGGCGCGTTTCAGAGGATTAAAACTCTTGTATTAGTCATTAAATGTTGCTCTTGAGCAGACACTCGATGGGTAACATGATGAAGAATTTATCTCATACATCACATAAGTTTTTTCTACATCCCTTTCACAATCGACCACGCTGCTGGTGTCACTTCTGTATGGCTGCCAAACTTAAATATCTACAAACATGCAATTTGTGGCAGTATTATATCTAATCTGAACAACCACGTGACTATTTACAGTCCGAAATCGATTCTCGCGAAGGTTTGGCGCTTCACATGTATCAAATAATTGAGGTTGCACAAGTAAGGAGGCTGTCGACGGTCATTTGTCATGAATTAACCTGTTTTTGTTTAATGCTGAAGTGCTTGACACTCATTCAAACGTACTTCTTCAACTCATTCATTTTTGACGGGTGGGACTTGGGAAGGCTTTAAGGTGAGCCCTCAAATGTATTTGGTTTGCCGCAAAATTGGGGTAGATTACATAGTACGCGGTCGTCTTCGAATTCTTTCTGGCTACTTGCGCTGAAATGTGCGTTTGAGACACAGTGCTCAAGGCCCACATTTTTGCTACTACAGACCATTTCGGCTTAGAACTGGGTCAAAGAGGAAAGAGACATTCATTTCTTGGGATAAATGAGAGGCAAAATTATGCTGCAGAAAATAAAATTGACCTCATGCTAGAAATTGTAGTAAATTACTGCCAAAAGTAGTGTTTTGAATATGTCAGTATTTTGCTACAAGTAAGCAGGGTGCACACGGATGAGATCATTCTGTATTAATTCATCGTCTGTTAATTCCAACAGTTCATTTGTACTCACCTTGTGTTGTGCAGTTTGCTCGAAATCGCATTCCAGCACACTGTCCGTTCGTTTCTGGTTCTTACCAAATTCGTTATTGAGCGTCTCACCAATTTCTTTCCTTCCTTGTCTAACAATTTGATGCCCAAGGGTGAGTGGCAAGATTAAAAAAAAATTGCAAACGGATTAGCTGAGTTGGATTGTGTAGCAAGCCCTATAGTGGTCGTAATAAAATTCAACGGACAGACTGACACAATGCGCTACCTTAAGGTACTGCAATTGTGTGTCGGGTGGCTGACAATGACTCTTCAGTGCAGGTAGTGCATCAACAGAATAGGTAGCGCCAGCTTTTCAGTAAGCAATGAATCTCACACCATAATTTGGTCAAAAATTCACATTAAAGCTACTTCTTTGGTGCGTCAACTCTGCCCCGTAGCTAATAATAATTGCACGATTTGTCTCTTCTTTCTAAGGTCCTTGCAGCTTTATGACATTTTAATTGCGAGTTCTACCCTTTTGGGCTTGCAAGGTTATGTCTATAACTATCTCCTAAATGAATGAGTTAACTCGTGTTGGAGCGCGGGTCACATAATACAAGAGACACAGTTGTCTACCGAACAGCCAGGATGAATCATAAAAACTAAAGCAAATGTACGTCGGTGCGTCCGGAGCTAGATAACTGCAGGAAAAGCTGGCTGTGTAAAACGGATCTCACCAAAGTACTTGCTCTGCAGCAAAGATCGCTCTATAATTGATTCAAACAAATATCCCCTACAAATCCGAAAAAAATTGTTCGTTGGCCGTTGGTAAAGCCCTGCGTCCTCCGGATGAATTTCTGATATCCGAATCATCACTATCGCTATCGCTATCCGCATTTTGCATGTCAGTATCCAGGAGTGATCCTTTCCGAGGTCTTTCGTCGTGCTCGCCTGCATCGTCCTCTTCTTCATCCTCAAACAAAAATCCAACGTCCCAGAAGTGAACTTTATTTGTGTGTGATACGCTACCAATCATCTTTCTGTCATGGGAAAACTTAAGGTTCTCAACAGGAAGATCTTCATGATCACCAATAAGACCAAGTAACTTATTTGGGTGCACTTGAACCACACTAGTAACAAAATCAAGAGACGTCATGCAGCTGATTAGCCACAAGCCAGCTGACAAACGTACCGAACAATACCGTCACTTGATCCAGTAAGAACAGTATCTTCGTCCACCTTCAGCAGAGTCTCAACAGAATCCGGATGACCTGGAAATCGATCAGACATATCTCCCCAAGTGCCCCAGCTAAAAATGACCAGCACGCCATCCTGCGAGCCACAAACAACCTTTCGGCCATTTTTGATCACCGTGACAGAGAGCAGTTCGTCATCCAGCTCGTCACTCTTGCCAACTAGTGCATTCTTGCGCAGATTGTACGCTGACAAACGTCCGTCTCCACTCGTCGCCAGCAAATGGTCCTGTGACGGATTCGTTGCAAATCCAGATATGTAGTCCTACATCACAGACACAATTGTTTAGTTTGCGAGTGATAGAAAACCTGACAGACGCTGAAACGCACTGAGTGCTCTTTGAATTCAGCCAGACAGCGGTGTTGTCTTGTATCCCAAATTTTGATGCATCCCTGATCGTCACCGCTCACAAAAACGTTTTCGGATAGCTCGTGTAAACGATTTACTGGGTGCCTGTTGGTGTATCACAAACATTAGTAGACAACTCATTTGTTCAATGAATTTAAAAGTCTTGTATTTACTCGTGCGCACGCATCTCGGCCCATGTAGGTTTTCCGAGTGCGTCAAAAGCACGAATCGACTTATCTGCTGACGCTGTGTATAAAGCTGTCAACACAAGCATAACGTTTGAGCAATACCATCGAAAACAAGTGTAGGTAAGTATTTAAGTACTTTGTCCATCAGGTGCAAACAGCAACGCTCGCACGGCTTCCATGTGATTCTTTAACTCCAGGATCTTAACATTTGCCTCTTCGGAATACTTGTACCTAAGAACGCAGCGTCATAATGCCAGTACTTCTGTCAGTTCTTCGACATTTAATGTCATTCAAACGATGCTATTACACTTGAACAATGCCGTCGATACATCCAACAGCTACGATGTTTGTCTGCGGGTGGAAATCAATATCAAAGACTTGGCTATCGCAGTAGATTTCATCAGGTGTGTGGTCGTCTAGGTCTCCCATTCTGTCTTTTTGAGTGGCTGAAGCTTTTACATTATAATGAAATATTGTAAAATAGGCTATGAACTAAGCGAAAACTTGCAATAAATACGCATAAATACTTAAATTCTAAACATCTAACTGCTAATTAAAGATAGTCGGAAAAGACAAGGTGCTCGTCGAGGTGCGACACAACTGGGTTTGTCTCGTTAAGCAGATCGCGTGAAAATGACGCAAACTTTGCTTTGATTCGCTGCTTGGGACCCTCAAAGCGCCTCCGGCTGCGAGCTATCTTTGCACGATTCACTTCCACAGTAATTCTTTGCGGCAAGTGCGACAAAGTTGGAGAAGCTGACAACAAAGCGGATTCTATATCGCTCTTTCTATCGTGACTACTACTGTCTGCAATCACCATGCTGCCTGAGTGTCCATTGCGAACTAACCAGCTCATCTCAGGCGCAGGAATTTCATGCAAAGCCTTGTGTCCAGAAGCCTTTTCTTTCAATTTGTCCATAAGAACAGTAACATTTACGCGAAATTCGCGCAGAAGCAACTCGGGAGCAGGTACGTATTTTGAGCGGTTGTCTCGTTTTAAATTTGAGTGTCCACCCTTACCAATCACCTTGACCAATTTGTCAAGCTGCGCCATGCCGGCATCCCCAAGATCCACACGATTGCGGTGATGCCGACGCCGCTGGCGTTCCTTGGCACTGAGCTTCACAGTCTTAATGTAATCTTTACTTATAAAGTCAAACATGGAAGAGGCAGTTTGTTTGAGATTAACAACCGCGAAAGACTTGACGATAGTAGCCGATGAACTAGACTGGTACAAAATTCTCTCTAGTTCAGTGCGCAATTCTCGCTCTTTATAAAGATTATTAGGCGTCATAACAGCAGTCGCCCGACGCTTCAAGTCCGCCGACACAGGACCAGAGTTTCCGACAACACGAGCAATAATGTTAAATATACTTGATGCATTTTTATTGTCTCTTAAAGACGCGTGACGAACGCTTGCCAAAACAACCTTCTCTCCGAAAAGACTGGCAAGCGAGGTCTCCCAGAGTATACGCTGCACTTTAGTGATATGAAAACAGTCCAAAATCGATTTCGCATGGAAATACCAGTAATCTCTTGAGGGTGAGCCAACATTTCTCACATCTTCCAATGCGCTAGGCGACCGACTCGTGTAATTTTTCTCATCCTGCGCTTTTCGCAAGGCGTAAAAATTGCGCCATTTTTCGGACGAGAAATCGAAGCTTTGAGCAAACTTTGATACCGTTCGAAAGGCATAGCCAGTGATAACAACACGACCAGCATAGAACAGTCGTGCCAGATCAGCACTGTTCGCTTTGCCCGAATATATCCATAAAAAATCGTCCATTGAAATAGTCACTTTGCATGTAGGACGTTCTTCGCAAACTTTAACGTTTTTACGAGTAGCTACTTTCTGCATCTCGTTAATTTCCACTGCGTATGTAGTCTTGGGTTCAACATCATTCATATCCTTAAACATAAACAAAATCGTTCCTCTGAAAGTGGTGCTGGACTTGACGCTAAATTTGAGAAAGTCCATCACCTCATCGATCTTATACTCCTTCTCGGAATTCTTTAAGGCAGTATGAGAGCCACTAACACTTTTGTCGACGCCATTTGGATCGCTCATTTCGTTTCGCCGTCTAAAGGTGAATAATAACACTGGGTGCTCCTGTCCCACCCACATATAACATTTATGTTTGTCACACAATGTTCAGCCAGCATCGTCCTAGGGATAGGTCAAATTTGCTAGATTAAATCCATCATTTTTTGTAGTCTGCAATTAGATTGTAACATTTTGTTCTTTTGAAATAATGACAATGTTTGTTTGCTAGTTTTATTTGAATGTGCTTGGATTAGCAAAAATTAAACTTGAGAAGAATATTTGTAATGCTGTCTCGACGATGTGTAGACGCTTGTCAAGAACGCTTTCGTAGGCAGCTCGTCAAGGTTCACTCTTCCTTACTTCTGAACAAGAGGAAACGTCGGATTCAAATAGACTTAGCCGAATTTGACGACTGTTAAAGCTAATGACTATTGGATATTTTATCTTCTACGCCCCTATCCGATCGTTGCACAGCAATCACGGACTTTTTTGATAAGAAATTAAGCTTGCACGACGCCAAGCGATACGAATCGTGCATCTAGATGAGCCTCAACGTACTCATTACTTATGACGGGCAAAGTGACAGAGTTGCCGTGAGCCTCGCAAGAGCAATCTTTGATTCTATGAGCCCGCTTCAAAAAATGCACAGAGGATGTTTTCGTACGACGACCCAGAAGCGGACTCAAGGCTGCACCTTGAACAGAGGAAGCCCTACTCGATGACTTCGCGAGTAAAACGCACAGAGATTAGATTTGTAGGCTCTCACCAGTAGTTTTAAAGGTTTCCTTTTTGAATTTAAGGAATTTGAGAATTCTATTCAGTCTGGATTAACTAAGACAAGATCTAGATAATTTACTATTTTTAAGGTGTTAAACTTACAGCAGAGTAAGATGAGTGTCATACAGTTGTAGTGCAATGTAATTATCACAGTTGTACCAGTTGAGATGGGGTTTAGTACACAAGATTCAATACTTGCCTCGCGACACTCGGTGTGCATTTAGGTTGCTAGCTGCGTATGAAATAATAAAGACAGTATTAGCATGAGAGATGGTGAAAACGTGTATGTTCAGTATTGAATATACATAAGTACTCAGAGCAATTTATACCGAAGAGGCTCTCGGTTCCGCCCCTGGTTCGAGCGCACGGACCCGACCTCTGTGCGGTTGTTTACGCGAAATCTAAGTGTCAAAACTTCCTCAGCTCAGATTTCAAGGCAGCCTCTATGCAGACAAGCTTGGCAGGATACCCTTGATCCTCGCGTCATGGTACCGATACATATTCTACTGTGGGTGACTGTAGAAATGCATAGCCCATCGGCGGATCGTAGAGAACGCCTAAGCCTTAAACAGGTGGATGAACAGCTTTACCGCTTTTGGCTCATAGGTCGCCGACCACCTGTCGCAGGGCAATGAACACGTAGGGGGGATTTCCGACGTGATTTACGCTAGTGAAAGCAGACAACATATGATTCGGTGGAGAGGATCCCCCAGTGTAATTGACCTCACTTTTGGCAATGTCTTCAAGAGAACCCACAGTGTGGTATACCTTTTATAAAAAAGATGTACGCACCGTATCCTGATACGAACTCCTTACATTATGGGCACTATTTTCCTCCGAACTCAAAATGCAGAAGCGGTAGGGAAGATGTACGCACCGTATTCTGATACGAACTCCTTACATTATAGGCACTATTGTCCTCCGAACTCAAAATGCAGAAGCGGTACGGATGATGGAAATGAAACTCCAAAAAGATAGGCCCGTAGGCATGCCTCATGCTGTGCAGTACAAAAAACTTTACTATTGTATATAACAAAACAAATTTATTTGTTGTAACAGGGTAAATACCGTATTCATGTGTACGTGTACTTTTAAACTTTTTTGTATTCGGGCAGATCAACCGAAGTGGACAATGGTACGTCGCGTAAATGGTTTGCTAACCACCACAGGCGACTTCGACCCCACCACGAAGTGCCTCCGATCTTGGTGTAAAAGGAATGTCGATCTAAATTGACTTGCTAATATCAGCCCAGCTACACTATGAGCTAAATTCAAAAGATTTATTTCGCTGAGATTAGGCGTAATGCGAAGGGTCGCTCGTCGCAGCGCGCTTCTTTCTAGCGGGTGGCGACCATTTTTGCGGTGTCAATGACCCTTGACTGATGGCTGCTATAGCTGTCTCATGGATATAAGCAGCGCTATAAATAGCAGGAACTTGAGATGATGGGTTGTGATTACGACATTCACGTCGCTTCAAACCCTGCAAAGCCAGGCTACCTTTGCTTCGCTGAAGCTGCTCATTAAGACATAAGACTGTGAGGCAGTGTAATTCTCTCCCCTATATGCGGACTGAGGTTGACACTCATCGACAGTCTTGCTACCCCCAAGCATCCACGGTAGTTTGTATGGTCGTGGTACTGGTTGCTTATCCAAAGCACAAATGCTCTAAGTACATGGGTATTCCTGAGGAGAGATAACAAATGGGATGAGAAAGCGCTTACGGGGAGCCTATATTTCGCATGTTTTACTCTCGGTTTGAGCTGATATTCCGCGCAAATAAGTGTGTGGGGCGAGCAACTTCAGACGGTTTGAAACGGTAAGCATGACTTGATAATATGGGCAAGAGTCGATGTGACAATTGCGCTTGTAATCAGTAAAAAATGGCATCCGTTACTTGTGGAAAGAAGAGTCGAAGCACAGTAAACACATTCTCTCCTCGATAAGATACACTCTTTGGCTTTGGATGAGAGCGTAGGTGTTAAGTGGGTCTGAAAAAGCTGTTGTGACCGTTCTCATCACAAAACACCGCGGCATCCTCATTAAAAGTATTTAAGAGTGTAGGTCGCATAGACTGCGTTTGTTTAAGCTTGTCAAGCCAGTTGATATTGTACCCGGCAATAGACTTTCGCACCGAGGGGCAGCATGGCTAAGTGAAAAAATAAAGACAGACAATAATTTCAGTAGTAGCTCGTTGAGCGACCAAATATCCATAGTGTCCCCACCCCAAAAAGTCAAAACAAGCGTGAACCCCCGCGTGGTCTAAATAATGTACCATTGGCAACTTACACCTAAATCTAATGTACAACCGCGCAAAATACAACGTTGCACAATGTTATAACAATCACATCGCGCTTTTGAGCAAAGAACATTTTTATAAGTACCGTTCTCGGACTTTTAAAGACGATGAAATCACAGAAAGAAGAGATACATGGTACATTTAGGCTGCAAGCCACGCATTTACTAATGTGAGAGCTTCGCTAAAAGATTGTACATGTATCAGCCTGAATGTAATCGATATCAACTACATATCAAAAGTGATGTATGGTGAAGATCCCAAATACGACGTTTTTGCTAAAGGGACTCTCAATTTTGCTCCTGATTAAAACGTGCTGGTCAAACCTCGTGCATTTGTGAAGGCGGCCACTGAGCTGAAGCTTTTCTGTTCAATTTGCGCGGTAATCTTGTTCAATGGATGGAGTGTGATATCAGAAGCCACGACTGCGTAGGACAATCTTACCAAAATGGAGCCTCAGACTACGAATTAATCTAAAGTCAATATATCTATTTCATTTCATCAGACACAAATTACACATACTTTGAGTCCGCTATCTCACTTTCGGCTCGAATGGAATACTCACTGTTCACCGGGCAGTGCCGGTGACGGAAGAATATACCGTGGGTATGTCCCCCATCACTAATGACGGCACATAATCAATCCTTCAAAACTTGATACTGAGATAGCTAATTTTTTGGATGCGCTCTTTGAGGTAAGTCATCTCATGGAGTGCTTCCTGTTTTTCAATTGACTCAAAACCATGTCACTGTTCTAGAGAGAGTGAGAGACTCTTAGCTACAAGAAATACTTGCGATGTTACTTTGTCGTTAACAAATTGCTTCTCATCTAAAAATTCCGTTACAGAGGAATTTGGTATTACATTTACATACCTACGTGGAACACAGGATATACTCACACTTTTTTAAGGTTCGCCTTGTTTTCTGATCAGGACCGCAAGCGGTACGGGATTAACTTACCCTTATAGAATGCATATACTGCATAATAGATAGAATATTATATCATCTGTACATCCTCTTGTGTTTCCGTCACACCGGTGTACTGAATGTTGCGTTACATATCCTGTACTTAGCCGACATCTCGCCGACTTAGCTCACGGCGCTGAGTCTCGTCAAAGTAAACTCGAAGACTGTTTTCGAAACGTAGTCGGTCTGATATTAGTGGTCGAAAAAGCGACGGCCCTTTCATTCAAAATCGGATCGATTTTGTAGTGTTGGCAAAGTAACACAGGAAATAACAAAAACATTGATGCTGATTGGATAAATCCTATATGCATAAATGGGTTTCAAACTCGTTAAGTGGGAGCATGTCGCTTCAGCAATGCGGCCTTCCTGAGCAAGTGTTTCGAAAAATTCCCTCTACCATCTTTCCGTCTGTCAATATCTTGGTGGATGAACGCGGTGGATATTTCCGATCTGAATCAGAGCAACATTGACAAATCTAAGATGACACTTTTAAATGCGAGTCGTGATTCGAGCGAATGTCGACCGGCAAGCAAGATGGCGAGGGCCTTTATTTTGCAGCAGGTTGGCTGTATACACACCGGTCACTGCATCGCCGACAGACGGCAGATGAGCCATTTTCGGGGTGAGATTTAAAGAATCCTAAGCCGGTATCCCAGACAAGCCTTCAGCTGACTGAGAATTTAAGTCTTTGGTAAATCCGACAAAGGCGCCGACGCATTCGGCGAGAATTTAGTCCATTGACTTTCCACGTGGCCACATACGTGCTTACTCGCTTAGTCGTGTTGGACCACCGGTACGTAGCGCTCATCAAGTCAGACGATTCTCTCTTGCGGAGTAGTCAGTGACGGGGATGTCATTTTACTCATACAAGTGTTTTGTTAACAACCACACGTTAAGAGTCATACGAAGCAAAGCTATGTTTTAGCAAGTCTCAGGATAATTAAAGCGGTACATACGTGCAGCTAATAACACTTCAATAAAGCGTTATCTAAGCTCAAAAGCTTCTTGCTTCACAAAGCTTCCAACAAAGCAAAATGTTACCTCTGCTCTGTACGCTGTATATATCGCCTCATCAATGGGCAACGGCATCACTGTTGCTACCAATAGGACATCGCATAGGCGAAGCGATAGCGCTCCTACCACCACATTGAGCTAAATTGGCTAATTTTTTTCGTCGAATACTTTTATTTTAATACAAGGAACACTTGGCAAAGAATGATGGCCATCTTGCCGTTCTGTGGTGACGGCGTCGCTGTGCGCACCGACATCTACATATCACAAGCAAATGATAGTACTTCGATCTTGATGGAAGCAAACATCTTATTAAGTACTCCTTCTCATCAACGCACTAACGGAGTGGTTCTTTTCTGGCACACTGAGCTGGCAAGACTCACACGCGATGGCGATCTTGTGCTTATTTGTATCCCTTGAAGCATAGTACGTGCTATCACAAGCACTGACGAGCATAAAATGGCAGATATTGATTCAGAAGGGCGATAATCAGGGCACACACAGAACACTCATTCACAGCGAATAGGTCGAATTCCGTCCACACTTCTGCACTATTCGATACCTTTTAAGATGGTTGAGAAAGGGGCGTCCAATGTTGGTATAATATTTGCCAAGTCAAGCTCCTTTTTAATCCGTTTTGAAGAGTATAATTGATAAATTTACGATAGCCTTTATCCTCGCAGACTCTTCACGCAGGACTAATATCCAGTTTAGCTATCATCCTTGCTGGAGAGAAAAAGAGACATGTCTTAGCTGCCGAGCATCTTTGCGGTACTCGCCGATATCTATCTTTGTCAGTTCACAATATCTGCATTTAGCTTACCCCCTACAATCTCAGCTGTGATGTACACAAGTTAAGATGCGGCATAAGGGCGCTCAAACAAGCCCCTCGCGGGAAATTGTCGAGTCCCGTTAGGCACGGATCGACCTACTATAGTATCTTGTGAGGTCATGGTCAAGAACAGGGAAAACGCTTCCTTCCGGAAGCTGAAGAACTCGCACTTCAAGTTCGTTGTTCGTTGTGATTAAGAAAGATCCCGGGCTTGTCAAAGCCGTGAAAAGTCCTGATGTGCTTTAAAGTGTCGTGCAATTACGTACATAGAGGATAGTACGAGGAGGAACTTGAAGACTTAAATTACAGCCTTGTGCTCTGTGCGTCTTGCGATGGACTATTAGTAAAAGTGTCAAAAGTTATGGTAGAATCTTTGCGGAATTGACAGCGTGGAACGTTGTTCCGTCTCGACCTGGATTCAAGTATGACACCATTCTAGCTATATCGTGGCTTATACGCCACGAGTCATAGACTGAATTAAAAATGGAAAGTTTCGGTGCTATTGAGTTCTTTTTTGTGAAGCTTTGGCGATTCATGAACACTGCTTCCGGGAAACAAAGCGCCTTTGGTGCGATATCAAAGTTGCAATATCGTATGTACAAGTAATGGGGCTGTCCAAATTGTCTAGCAATGGTATTTCTAGTTGACCCAAGTGGAGCTCGGAAGGCAGAACCGGCAGTGAGCTATGGTGTCAGGGTGAGAGTCAAAAGGACGACAGTATGTCTTGTTTAACCCGTTTGGGAGTTAGATTAAAATTATCTTGTTAAATAATGTAGATTGAATCATTGATTGAGATATCTTAACGTGGGAAATTAATACGATATTTCAATCAGCTTTTCTATAATTTTCACAAAATATATTCTAGCATATATTGTTTTATAATGTTATGTTGCTATGGATTTTTTGCATGCTACTCTTTCATGGAAGCGCAATTGTACTCTTCTTCGTAAACCCATCATCATCGTAGATACTGATGCTTCGGTACCAATGGTGGTTAATCGATAACAAAGACATATCAAGAGGTACCGTATTAAGAGGTATTGAAGTATCGGTGTATATCTAGATAAGCAGACTACTTAAAGAAGTCATCCATAAACTACATTGGTTACCATACAGTACCCAACGACATGAATCAAGGGCAGAGCATTTGTTGCTTTTGCGTATGTATCAAATGTTAGTTAACATAGATTAAAACTCAAGCACTTATCACTCAAACAATAGCAGATTAGGCTAGGTAACTTGTCATTTCGGCGGTTCTTGGTTTCACTCCTGGGTGGAGCATACCGCAACAACCTCTTGGCGCTGCTCAAGCACACTTTTTGAGTCAGGCTTTCCTCTGTGCAAGATTCATTGTAAACTAATTGACTTAGTAGCCCTCGTATCACATTCCATAATCGAGTCGTGAAATAGCGGTATTCATTGTGAGGACGGGAGCGAATTGCTTGATTTTTTGTCTTCTACATAACTTGACACGCTTGTAGAGAGTGACTATTGCTGTTTACACGGGTATGCAAACTAACAAAACAACAGCTAAACCCGCCTATCACCCGCCTAAAGATGTTCATCAGCTCTGAGAAAGCGCTAGGGAGATATTTTCAGGATTAACCCAGCTGGGTGGCTACGATCGCGATGCCGCTGATATTGAGAGTTTAACCCTCCGAAGGTAGGTCCGGAATATCTTTGGCTCTGGGTGAGGCAGCCCGAGATTGTTATAATTTGGCCATGCTCTATGCAACGCGACACATAACGCGTATACGGTCCTCAAGGCAGGAGGTAGCTTCCAAAAATGGGTACTTTCGTGCAAAATATCTAGGTGCTACACATTCCAACCATGAAAAGTTTTAAAAGTACGGTTAATGCACGTGTTTGCACTGCCTGACGGGCGAATCAAGTGCGCTTACTGCTTTTTTTACCCGTTAGATAAGTCGAGAGCCAACGATAAATGGGAAGTCTTACCTTTGTATTGAAATTGACCCGTATACCAGATGCAATAAGAGTCCATGGACGACGTCAGAACCGGTGTGGCTTCCGCCGTAGTCTCCCGAGCCTACCCGATCGTTTTCGAGGAATCGGTGTGTGTGGTATCGAAGGCGGGGAACGAAGTGCGTGTTGTGAGATTCGGATGGAATATTGGAAGTGAAAGCCTTATGCGTTTGTCAGAGACGATGCAAATTAGCCATGTAGAAGTGGAATAGATAGATCTCTAGGCTGCGTAGCAGATTCGCGATGTTCGGAGTTGTTATATCTGTGACAGTTGTAAGCCTTTTTGCTTTGCGTGCAGCTTTCTCACGCGACCGAGATTTATGAAGGGTAACCTTCCAACGCAAGGTTACCGACGGGCCTATAGCGGAGTAACAACAACCCCAGTAGACAGTCCTCGTTTACTATGTAAAATGTGTTCCCTATCGTACCTTGTGTAGGTATGGTTAATGTGATAGCCCAAAGGAAGCAACGCTATCCTAGGAATGGAGCAGCTCACAAGCCAAGGTTGCCTATTGCTTACATCAACGCCCCTAACCTTGTCAAGTCATTGAATTTCCTCAATAACACAGGAGCGTCGTGCAATTAGATACGGCACACTATTGTCAAGAACAGTAGACACTACGTAGACGCATTAGAGATGCCAAAATCAGATAGCTTATTCGTGCGTTTTGCGACGGGGCCATGTCGAAGTTTATAGTAGGGTTCTAAGTAAACGTTGCGAAAAATGACATCGTGCATAGTTGTTACAGCCCGGCCCGGATTACTCTGTTCGAAACAGTCCGCATGTATCACGGACCTCTCCTTTTCGTTGTCGCATCACTATCGTATAAACCGATAATCTGGTGCCAATGAAGCGGTAATGGGTAGTAATGGCTCAAATACTATTAAACGGTAGTGAAGTATCAAATAAGATAAGCAGACAACTTGTAGAAGTCATTCGTGGTACACTTAGACTACCCTGTTGAGATAAATATGAACAGGTATAATCTGTTGTTACGCTAGATGAGAATCGAAGCGACTGGACGTTGAGATTTCTCGTGTCAGATCTAAAGAAATTTAAAGGTGACTGTATTTGCGAGTAGGAAGGTCACATCGTGAAGATCAAAAGCACTCATACTTGTCAGCTTATAACGATGCACCAGAGTTGGCACTCCGTATGATTGGCTCACATCATGGAGGATTGGGTTCCGCGGTTAGATAGCTAAATATCGTGAGCAGAGTGACAGAAGTAATCATAGGAGTTGTAAGTCTCCACTGGTAAAAGCTCACATAGAGCTAAAGCGATTTGGTCGGGTCACCAAAATGATTCGATTACTACAAAAATGGGGCTGAGCTTATCATTCGTTCAGGTGAACCTATCAATGAAGACCCCACACGCGAGCTGGCCACTGCGCCGTAATATCGACTTGGTTCGTAGACAAAGTATTACATTACACGACAACGTCTTTGTTTTCCAGACTGTTAATCTAAAAAGATGCTTCAGTTCGAGAAAATAATTATTTGCACAACGGTAGATACTCCTTGCGGGACGTTCTAAGAGTTGCTGTTTATAGATTTGCTGATCATGGTAGTGGGCTGTACCAGGTGCAGAAATGATCGGTTCGTTGGAAAGCAGCTGTTTAGATATAGTCGTTACTATCCACAGTCCACAATAATTTTGCAACATATTCGACCAGAGTCGTGCAACGCAATTGTAATTGGAAATGTAGTACGTTCTCGCTATCACAACCCATCCGGAATTGAAAATGCTTGCTGATACTATGCAATGTCTCAACCATCTTGTTTAGCTAACCATCCTCTTTTGGAAGAAGCAATTCGGTTTTGAATCCCCAGAGTGCGATCGGTACAATCACATTTGAGATTCTTCGCATATTAGTAGCAATATCACGCTAGCCCTCGGAGATAGTTGACCTGGTGCACCCTCTGTCTTACCGAGGAGATGAATAGAGCTACATAGAGCAACCCTTTTTTCACTTGTAAGTGTCCTCCAGTCTTGCTTGATGTAGAGACTTGGATGGTAGCTATGAAGGCTGGATTCTTTACAGCAAGAACTAGAGGTGGCGACAATCCGCTTTGACAATTCTTTCGTTTTTTGTCCTTTGAAACTAAACAACACTCTAGTCTGGCGTCTTGTTTGTCCAATTTGGCATTAAAACGGGTGAAGCAACCAGACATATTGCTCCGTCTGTATAGTACGGACTATGCATAGGTATGAGTTATCCAACTGTTGCTGTTCTGTACTCTACAGGGGTGGGACGTCAGATGTCAGACAGCGCCCGCGGAAGTGGACCAACTTTCGAGTATTTTTTGTATCAGCAGAAAGCCCGTAAGCATCAGTATACAAGGGATTCGGCACTTCACGACGAAAAACTTTTGAGAGATTTTATCCATAATCATGACGAATCTGGTTTGCAACCATTACGACTATTGCGCAATTAAGCAAGCTTGGCTCGTCCAGCTAATCTGTAACGTGCTAGATATCGTCGTGGATTCTACGGTGGGTGTTTAGTGGTACTTTCACTGTTGAAAAAACGGAAATGATATGCGCAATATATACAGAGAATGCGGAGCGAAGATAATACCTACATCTAAGCGAACGTCCTTCCCATTTGCCACTCGGTGAAAATGAAGTTGCAGGGTCGGGACTAGAAGACACACTATGATCGTTCTCATCCAATAATTTCACCAAGAATGGCATCAAGGCCATCGACCGCTGGGGTCGCCTCCACCATGGGCTCGTTGAGCCATGCGGAAACGTCAGGTATACGACTCATGTTGCGTGGGGTCATGTACTGTGACGTGCAAGCGTGCAGCGGGGCTGCCGTAGCTTTGCGCTTAGAAGAAGCCCAATCTAGGTCACCGACCCTACGTTCTTCACAAGAACCAATACGAGTGTAGCGGATCGCACTTCGATACCTCCAAGAGTAGTTAGAATCTTAATCCAAGGCTAAAAAACTCTTCTGCTAAAATGTAAACTGTATTAATTTGTTTTATCTGCGGCAAAGCCGCCTAATTTTAAATGTATCGATATTCTTAAATATATAGTGTAAGGTCTACATAACTG
>NW_020186963.1:451303-506051 GCF_900000015.1 Plasmopara halstedii | reverse complement strand
TCTCTTCTCTTCTCTTCTCTTCTCTTCTCTTCTCTTCTCTTCTCTTCTCTTCTCTCTTTTTTGACTGAGTATCGTGCAAAAGATAATTTTGTACGCTTCATTCAGAAGCGGAATCGGGAGTGGTTTAAAAGGTCACTCTACACGAGTGACCAATACAGAAAGCTTAATTAGGCTAACTCCTTTAATTTACGGTCTACAGTAGTTGGACACTGCGCTGCATAGCGTGAGGCTAACAGTCAACGCATTCCATGGATTTCTCCCTTCTGGGGTGCCCCCATCATAGTTTTATTTGGTTTTCTAGCTTGGCTACACATCAACTGACTGATTATGTACGCATAACAAAAAGCGGTACGTATCTCGTTATAAGTACCAGCACTTGGAAAGAATCAGTGCCTGCTGTACACATGTTCTTAATACTCTGGCGTCAGCACCGATGAGAACATGACTTAATTTGAGCGTCAGCGTGTTCGTTGCCAATTTTGCGGCCTTCTAAGCAAACTTGAATGAAACCGACATCAGACAAGAACCTTCGCGAAGTACAAAGCACGATGACGACTTAGAAATGAGCACTAGACTTCCTTTCCAATTCGTGCTGTCAATAGTCAGCGTCTCCCCACGAGTCTGCTGCTTTAACTACCGGCCAAGTCGCAAAATTGAAACAATGCTAAGATGCTATGTGTCATTATTTTAATTAATAGAACGTATTTATGGTTGGCTCGCTCTAACCTAAAGTATATCAGACGCTTGGTTTCAGCTTTCTGGAAATGTCTAAGTCCATCTGTGCAACGTGTACGGCCCGTTGCACTTGAGTTGTTCTTAGTAATTTCTAAACCGAATACAGAAATATAAGGAATGGAAGAAATATTAACAATAAAGTTTGTCTAAACTTAAAAGAAAATCATTCATATCCATTTTCTTGGTTACAATTCCAGATTTTATTTTAGTTGGCCAACTGAGATGATCTGAAGTTTCTACCTGCTAGTCACTGAATTATTCAGTTCTCATCGCATAAAGCAGAAACTCTACTGATGATCTCAAGAACTTTTAAATACCGACCAACCACCCGCTCTGTGGGGGTGGGGTGGGCAACCACTGACCTTCTTTTATCTCGCTTCACTCCACATTTTCAATCAAAAACTTTCTTGTTAGCTCACTTATTTCCTTCTGGCCAAGCAAAAAGCTGTCGTGACCGTGAGGTGACGAAAGGACCTTGAGCTTCGAATTGACCAATCCGTCAGCAATTTCCTGCTGCTCAGATAAAGGATACAGTACATCCGAGTCAACGCCAATGACCAGCGATGGTTGGGACAATGTGCTTAGCGCCTGATCGACACCACCACGACCACGTCCAATGTCATGTGTGTCCATCATATGAAGTAAAGTCAGGTACGAGTTGACGTCAAAGCGAGACAAAAACTTCTCACCCTGATACTTGAGATACGACTGTACCACAAATCTTCCGTACTTCGTGGTCAACTTGTCACTAAGAATTGGTTCTTCCTGGCAACGACCAAATTTATTGACATAAGCGGTATGAGAACGGTAGCTAACCATGGCAATCTGGCGAGCTAGCGCAATACCAGCATTAGGAGGACTGTTTGAACTATAGTGACCATGACAAAAATTAGGATCCATATAAATAGCTTGCCGCTGCAATTCACTAATGCCAATCTGCCACGCCGAATGCTGCGCTCCACATGCAATAGCAACAAAACTTTTTACATAATCTGATCCTTGAAATGCCCATTCCAGTGTTTGCATACCACCTAACGAACCACCAATCACAGCCTGAACTTGACGCACACCTAGACCATCCTCTAATAATCGTCGCTGCAACGCAATGGCGTCGCGCAATGTCACAGCTGGAAAGTCCGGGCCATACGTACGTCTTGTAAGTGGATTGATTGATGTGGGACCTGTACTACCGTAACACGAGCCTAAGACATTACTACAGACGATATAATACTTCTCTGTCCACAATGGAGTGACCATAGCATTCCAGTATTGATGCACTAGCGAATGACCCGTAAGAGCATGACACAGTACAAGAACATTATCCCGCGTAGTATTAAGCTTGCCATATGTAGTATAAGCCACTGCTGGAGCTTCAAGAATGGCGCCATTTTCCAATTCTAGCGTTCCAGGCAGCTGGTACACACCCGATACACACGTTGAATGGACATTGTCACTATATTCATCCTCAATAAATTGACTATTCGAGATTTCGTCGACAAGAGAGAACCGCCGAGTGATCAGAGGAGAAGAAACGCCACGTGAGACGCGGCTCAGTGTACGGCATAGCATATTAGTGGACAAAGTACAAAGTACTAAATAAGGAATTCGAGTATAGTGTGGTTTACATCAAAACCCTTAATGTGATAAAATATGCAGTTCATCATTGGATCTTCCCACTTTGGTTGCAGTTATGAAGGTTCTAGTTCCTGTGAAGCGCGTAGTGGATTATGCCGTTAAAATTCGCGTTGAGCCTTCAGGAGTTGATCTTAAGAATGTAAAAATGAGTATGAATCCCTTTTGTGAGATCGCTGTTGAGGAGGCTATTCGTCTGAAGGAGAAAAAGGTAGCGACTGAAGTCGTAGCTGTATCTATTGGCCCTAAACAGAGTCAAGAGACGTTGCGTACGGCTCTTGCTATGGGTGCAGACCGTGGCATTCATATCTCTACGGACATGCGCACGGACCAGGAATTGCAGCCACTGGCTGTAGCGAAGCTTCTGAAAGAGATTGTGATCAAAGAGGATCCGAAACTTGTGATTTGTGGTAAGCAAAGTATTGATGCTGATGCTGCTCAGACAGGTCCATTACTTGCTGGTCTGCTGGATTGGAGTCAAGGTACATTTGCCTCAAAAGTTGCGATTGAAGGTGAAAGTGCTCACGTCACTCGTGAGACTGATGCTGGTATCGAGACGCTTAAACTTTGTCTACCTGCTGTGGTGACTGCTGATTTGCGTTTGAATGAACCACGCTATGCTACACTTCCAAACATTATGAAAGCCAAGAAGAAAAAGATTGAGATTCTTGATGCTGAGAGCTTTGGTGTAGATCTCACCCCACGCATCGAAATTGTGGAAGTCAAGGAACCTGCTTCACGTAAAGCTGGGATTAAAGTGACTAGTGTAGATGAACTTGTCGACAAGTTGAAAAATGAGGTTGGTGTGATTTAGAGATTCAGGCTAAGATCACAATGTCATTT
Source organism: Plasmopara halstedii (assembly GCF_900000015.1). Classification (NCBI taxonomy): domain Eukaryota; phylum Oomycota; class Peronosporomycetes; order Peronosporales; family Peronosporaceae; genus Plasmopara; species Plasmopara halstedii. The sequence goes on along the minus strand of NW_020186963.1, from coordinate 502,841 downwards.
GCTATGGTCCAATATAATTTGGTTTGCAGTATTACCGGTAAGCTAAAATCGCAATAACTACAATAATTATTGTCCGACTATCTACAAAATTCGCATATTATCCGCTCAAAATGGGGGACGAGGTGGTAATAGAGTTGGCGTCGCTACTACAGTCACCTCGTACTCCGGTACTCGACTCTTCCTCGGCTGCACATTCATCTCCATCATCTTCTACGTCCACAGATGTGTCCGTCCCCCAAAATTCGACTCACGCTACACATCATGGTCATAGTCATGGACACCACCCTACGTGTCAACATTCTCATGGCGAGACGCCCCCCGAAGAACAAGTTCCTTTGACTCCAGTAGAGGAACTATTTGCATGTACAAAACGCAATGATTTAGCACAGTTTGTGCAGCTTGTGGCAAAATACGGTGATGAATTGGCACGTGAACAACGAGACCCACAAGGCCATACGCTTGCCCATTGGGCAGCACAAAAAGCTAGTGGTGAATTTCTCACCTATTTACATTCGATTGGAGAACCTATTGATGCTCCTAGTAACGATGATAAGGTACAATTACACCCAATTCATTGGGCGTGTGCCGCAGGTAACTTAAGTGCGCTACGAACACTTGTCCTTAAGCTCAAAGTGGACGTGAATACTTGTGACGCCAAGAAACACCGCTCTCCTCTATTAGTAGCGGCTCAACATGGCCATCCATTATTGGTACTCTTTTGTGTACGAAATGGAGCGGACGTCACACTAGTGGATGTGGATGGCGATACAGCAGTCCACTGGGCAGCGTACAAAGGAGCTACTGAGATAATCGCAGTTTTTCAGTACTTACAAGTAAATTCCAATGCACCAGATAAATATGGACAGACTCCATTGCATCTCGCTGCAATGCGAGGAGAATTAGAGACGGTCCAGTATCTTATCGAGACTTTAGACGCAGATATTCATGCATTGGACTCAAAACAGCGCACCCCACGAGAATTAGCACAATTAAAACTTTATCAACACGTTGTCCGGTACTTAAAACAACGGGAAATTCGTGAAACAGCATGGCATTTTGCAGCATTTACATGGTGGTGCAAATCCGAGAGTCGAGCGCCGTACCATTTTACCGTGTGCAATGCAATTCTCGTAACCTTTATCTATCTGGTTATCATTTTTCCAATGATGCCTGATCGACGTAATGTGATGGTACCACATTTTGCATGGAATATCGTAACCTGGTACTTTTTCTATCGAATTGTTGCAACGAAACCAGGGAGTGTACCAAAAGATAATCGCAAGTATCATGTTGAATATGAAAATATTCTCGACGCACTTCTTGGTACCCATGACGACGATGAAATGAAAGAAGAGAGTGCAAGTTTATATGCTCAACGAAAATGTCTCGAACGTCCATTATGTCATACATGTCATATCCAACGTCCACCACGTTCAAAGCATTGTCGAATATGCAAAACATGTGTACCAGTTTTTGACCATCAGTACGGTACACATTTTCATTTCTATTTTTTTAAATTGTAACCTTACATATTGTGTCAAAAGTTGTCCTTTTGTAGACAATTGTATTGGACGTGATAACTATGCAGCATTTCTACTTTTTCTCTTGGCTTTAGCACTTGATTTGATTGGAATGGAATACATTCTTTACTTGCTATGGCGATATCATCATACTGTACGATTCTACACTATCATTGCCATGATTTATCTCTTTCTAGTGCTATTACCAGTGTTGGAATTATCATGTTTTCACATTTATCTCTTGATTCGAAATCGTACAACAAACGAAGTGCTTAATGCATCACGTTATCGCATTCAACGAGGTACTGAATCACTTTCGTATGATCGTGGGATTGTACGTAATGTCAGTGAACGTTGTCTTGGTTTAAGTGATTCCAATGAGATGGAAAGTTTCGATGAAAAGGAACAATTGCTTTCAAATCAACTTGAATTTCTTCCTGTTTAGCTTGTGGAATTTCATTTCATTGTATATCTTCAATATACTTGTTTTCATTAATCTTTTCATATCATTGAACAATATCTTTCAATCTACCATAATTGACACTTTGTTGTTGGATTCATTGGCGAATCTTTCGAACACGAATAAACTTGAGCAAAGTCGTATGAATTACTGACAACACCATTAACACGATATCGTCCTGGTGGATGGGGATCGGATGTTAAACGTTGCATCATACTAGCATCTCGTGATTTATCACAAAATGTTTGAGCAAATGAAAGAAAAAAAAGTCGATCTGCTACAATCCTTGACATTTCATCATTCGTTTTAAGTTTCTTTTCACTTTCATTTAAACGATGATATGCTGCAAATGCTAACTTGACACCACCATTATCAGCAATATTTTCACTTAACGTATACTTTCCATTCACATGATCCAAGAATTTCTCCTTTTCAAATTCACTATAAACTGTATAATTTGTATATTGTGCTACAAGACAATCTGTACGTGTTTGAAATTCTCGTGCTGTCGCATTACTCCACCAATCATAAAGATTTCCATCACCATCAAAATATCGTCCTTGTGCATCAAATCCATGTGTTAATTCATGTCCAATGATACTTCCAATAGCTCCATAATTTCGTGCCAAATGATAATGTTGCGAAAAGAATGGAATTTGTAAGATACCAGCTGGAAAAACAATTTGATTTGATGTTGGTTGATAAAATGCATTCGCTGTAGCACTTGTGATTGACCATTTTGTACGATCGACTTTAGTACCAAGTTTTGCAACAGCTTCATCAAATTGATACTTGCTAAGAATTTGTAAATTTGTTAAAAGTGATGCATTCGCATGAAGTTCAAATGGAAAATGTTTCTTGTGTGTTGAATGGCCAATGAGATTTGTCATTTTGGTAAGTTTGAACATTGCAGCTTGTCGAGTATGTTCATCTAACCAGTCAAGTTGTCCGAAAGTTTCATGTAATGTCGTTTGAACTTGAGTGACCAGATCTTTTGCAAGATCTTCACTTGTATTGTCGAAACGTAAAAGTGTATAATACTTGCCCACAAGTTCAGGAAAACTACTTGTGACAAATTGAAGACAAAGTTTCCATCGATCGGGAAGTTTCGTTTGACCACGTAATGTCTTGGAAAAAAAATCAAAATTGGTACTGACATAAGATGCACTGAGGGCCATTGCATGTGAACTAATGTACTGATATTGTAACAATGCCTTTAATGTCTCTAGTGTCACTGTTTCATTTGTAACCAATGTTTCCGCACGTTCAAAGAAAGCAGGTGTTTCGACAATTACATCCATATGATTCGCTAAAAAGTTCGTGAGTAAACCTGTTCCATTAAGAAAGTCGGCAAATAAAAATGGATACATGTCAGCAGCCTTTGCAATGCTCATGCGATTATACGTTGCTACAGGATCCTGAAGCTTCTCTTTGGGTACATAAAGTGGTGCAAGTTGTTGCTGAAAGGTTATGACAGCAATCGCTTGAGCAGCTGCAGCATCGGCTTCTACTCCCACAAGACGAAAGAGTTTTGTAATATATCCATGAAATGCATCCTCAACTGTTGCAAATTTCTTCGTGTCGAGATAATACTCTGGATCGGGTAATGTTAGACCCATTTGTGAAGCATAAAGTGCATAAACTGTCGCTTCTTTTGCATCTGCCGAGACACTAAGACCCGTTAAGAAACTTGGTCCAGTTATCGACAAATTTCCAGCAAGTTGAAACAGCTGTTTCTTCGTTTTTGTCGCTGCAATCAGCTGTAAATTTGGCATGAGAATTTGAAACGAGGTCTCGTCTGCTGCTGCGGTGCTTATGTTGCTGTAATTCATACAAGAATCATATAATTCACCAACAAGTGGCCATCCATGTGACATAAGCTGCTTTAAAATTTCTTGGTTTTCATCATGTACTGTGGTAAATGCGAGTGAGTAACTTGATTTATCCTCCGGAATCTTCATTTGATTCAGCCATGATCCACAGCTAAATTCGTAGAAATCTACACATGGATCGACGTCGAGATTCATGTGGACCACGATATCTTCTGGAAGCATTTCAAACCACTCAGTTTTGTTTAAAGTAGCGACTTGAATGCGTTGATGATTTTGCATAATGCCACCGCGTACCACGAGGATGACGACGAGTAGAAATAACAATCCAAGTCCAGTGACAGCCCAAGCAGCAACGGGTGATCGAAGTAATAGTGGAGTTGGAGTCGCTTGACCCAAGGAATCTTCTTCATTATTCCCTAGAAGCTGCTCGTCATCTTGTTGCGTCTTTGAACTTTCATCACCATTCACGGGGCTTAACGAACGGTCGTGATTATCAACTTTTATCCATTTCGATCCTGTAGAGCGCTCCATTGTCTGCGGATTCTTCCGAAGGAGCACAAATGCATTAATATGCGTCGGTTCCCAGTATTAATGGATGACAAGAAACGATATAGTACTTTATTATGAGTATACAAATCAAATGTTTTTGTAAAATACACAGTTATAGTACGCTGAAGGGGTACCGGTGTATAGAACACCACGTAGCCAAGTAATGTAAATCTATCATCTGAAGTACAAGTCCCTTTAAGGCCAGGATCGTAAACGATTATTTACTGGGGATTTGTATGACGTTCGACGCCTTCTCAAGTAGGATGCTATGTAAACTTGGTAGAAGCACTAGTCACTCCAACGTGGAAGAAAATATCAAATCTTTCTGATATTGATGTATCGAGGCGAAATTGTCCATCTTGACATATCCCACCTTAAATGACAAAAGCAACGAGATTGCTGTGTCCTTTGCAGGAGCTAGCTCTCAAACCTCGCGTTAGCTAACAAACAAAGGTTGGGTTCATGCGCTACTACCAACAGCATAACATTTGTCTCTAAAGCAACACTGACTGTTCGCTCTGCTATTCCAAGCTTACTTTAATGACGATTGATTTTATCTAGTCGATACGTATTACTATCTCTCGGTATAAAGTTGTTTTTTAACGCGCGACGGAAAGCCCACGTGAACTATGGATCCCTCTTTTTCGGAGCTCCAATATTCTGGTACTTAAAAGAATAATCAGCATTGCGCCAAGTGAAATGTGAATGGCGTATCTCGTGCAACTGGATCCTGTTGTATTACTATATTTTACCGAGTATGTAAGGGTAAAGTACACAGGATTAAATCTCTTGCTCCGTTAGAGCCTCTCCCACTGAGATTGAACCACCTCAGGGCTCACATGTATGTTGTTTGTACGACACTTTGCAAAAATTACGTCCTTCCGGGCAATCACTGCGCCTGATGTTCTTTAATGAGACCGAGTCTGTGACTCTCCGAGTTCCGACTAGTCTCACCTGTTGCTACATGATTTAGCCATTTCTTGGGAAGTCGCTTACTTCGATCAGCCTTTCCGCTGCGCGAGTTTCGGCCCTTTGATGGGGGTTGTTTCGGCACTACGCCGTGAAACTTACGCTGATGTTCAGCCATCTATCAACGAGCTATATCATATCGAGTCGAGCTCAGCTTCTCACCTGGTACCAAATGTGCCATTGAGGTGACCTCATTGTTATGCAGGGTTTGCGCATATCCTTAAAATAAACTTTTTAGCTTCATAAGAGCTTTTGTCGAAGGTAGTGAAGGGATACTGGCAATCACTTCAGTCACTTTTAATACGAGCAAAAGAAGCGTTTTCTTGCTGCTTACCCCTAGATTTCACTGCTCCGCAAGGTAGGTCCATCACACAGTCGTGCTGACTCAACAGTACCGCTATATCGTCACAAGGATGGGTCAGTCTCAAAAACCTCAGTATTTGAATCTTACCTGCGACTTGCAATTCTCCATCAACTCCACCGGACTTAAACTGGCGATTGTGAGACCCAGTCGCTCCCATTTTCCACCGGCCCTGGCATAGAAGACAACAGCCTAAAGCTGTTCCTTTCCATCTTGCCGGCGATGCACCACAACATACAACCGTCCTACCCCTCCTCAGCAGCGATACACTCAGAAGACCGCTATGCACAAACCGCCCTTCTCCGTCTTCGACATGAGACCATTTTCGAACTCGGCTCGAGGCACATAGTGATGCATTTGCTATCGTTATGCTGTCAGTCCCATGCCCTACACGGAAGTTATCGCAGCTTCGTGCCCGCGCCATCAGCGCTTCTGTATCTGGTAAAGTTGTTTTCGTAGCTTTGCAACGCTCTATAAAGAAGATATGCGCGATAACTAACATATTTCTGTGGACCCATGGCTCGTGGTGTTCCAGCCACGCCAAACCCAAACTGGATTCTATCTCGAGTTTACAATACAGGAACAGACAACAATTCATGCTATAAACTCAAACATTACTTGTAGATTTATAAGAACCTTTGCATTTGAACATATCTCCCCGCCGCAAGATGCACGGATATCATATCCATTTTGCGAATTCAATAACCACGTTGCTTTCAACAGTCGGTGTCGTACGCAATGGCGCACCGCCCTTGAATTTATCCTAAAATCCACAAACCCGGGAGATTGTTAGCAGCGACGAACAATTCTGGGCTGTTTGAGGTTTGTCATAGCGGGTTCTTGATCTTTTCTGAGTCTCAACTGAGAGCGTAGGGGGCATGCAAGGTGCAACTGCCCTAGAGAACCATTTGCAGGTACCGCGGAGTTGATCAGTAGGCCAAAAAAATTTACGCTCTAGCATGGCTGACAATCATCTCTTTGGCGCGCTCGTTGATCTTACATTCCCATCTCCCGCGCGGCAAGGAAGCTGAATATCCCCACAAATGCAACGAACACGGCTACATCGAGAGAGGTAGGTGGACGTGTGAGGTCTTGGAGCGAGACGCGCCTGTGCGGAGCTCTTACAGAAATATAGTAAAACTTTCAGCCTCCGGTAAAGGGCTTGAAGCCCTTGCGGTGATAGAAGCTCATTAAATATGTAAAGATTAGTTTGCCAGTTATCGCCTCCGTGACGGAGAGAGAAGAGCTTCGAACGCACCTCATGCGCATGCGCCCCTTATGCGAAGCGAACATTAGCGACATATGTCGCTTTAGATCAATCCATATTGCGAAGCTTGGAGACCGTAAGCGCGACGCGCTCTTGATCCGTTTCAGCAATTCTGATTTCATGGCCACTCAAATTTCTCTAAGTGGGAGAGATTTTTTGCCACTCAAGGGCTGGACGTTCAACATGTGCGGTCTGAGAGTGGGTGATTTTTTTCCTTGTCTAGGCGTTCTTAAATAACAGATGACACCTGATTATAAACTCAGGCATCGAATTTAGTCCTTTGGCCGTCAGTCTCTGATCTTGTCACGGCTAACGAAGACATGAGCTACCAAACTGGGCTAGTATTTATATGTACAGGCACATGAGATATGTCAGACGATAACACTAGCAGCAGTGCGTCTGCCTCAACGCAAAATCTAAAGGGACGCGCGATACACTAATATCTGTATACCTATTAGATAAGACGGTACGTCTTGCTCCAGTGTTCATCGAGGTAAGAAAAATAGTCAATGTTTTTTGCAACATTATTGCCTGCCTAAAGTCATTGTCTCATGTAGCTCGCTATGCGTTTCAAAAGACAAAATATTAATTTGTTGTTGCCGAAGTTTCAGCAAAGTTTATAGTAAACAGAGGTGTTACGATGCTCAAAGGCGATGCTCAGAAAGCGGTTTGCTGCCAGATCTCGGATTCCTTTGTTCTTTAGATAAAAACTTATAATTGTGGCTAGCAGTGACCCGCCTACGTGTGTTGCTCCCAGATTGGATGTTCGGCATGAAATAACCTTTGTTTTCCTCAGCCAAATACCGCGTGGCACGCCAATGGATTTTCGAAAGAGAGCGGACAATGTCATATACGCTTTTCTAGCTTATAAAACACAAAGCAATTCGCCTATCTTTTCACATGCAATGTGCCCTCGCTTTATAAATTCTTTACGGCTGTTGTTACAAAGGTATTGTGTGGATATACAAATGCCCTTGGGGAATGCATTACATCCCGTGCCCTATGTGATTATTTCAAAGCCAAATTCAGATTGATCTTTGGACTCAGATTAGCATTTTACTGGAGACAAAGTAATGCACAAACAGAATTTTGTAATCTAGCTACCCTTTGCTCGACAGCGGCTATCAAGTTCTGACCCGCTTGGGGTAACTTAGGCAAATCAATTCGAAAGTGCGTCACCGAGATATCATCATATGAGTAACCAAGGTCTCCAAACGGGAGATGGTGAGACTTCATACAGTAAGCAATGCGTATCGTCAAATTCAAAAGCTCAAAGAAGCTGAATACGCGGGGAATGTCCCAGCCTAATCAACTTGATGAGCAAGACATGGCTCACTCCCATGTAGAATGGAGTGTGGCTTGGTGCACTCGCTAGGGAGATACCGTCATTCCAGGAGCTTCTGGCAGTCTGGATTTCCGCTCCAGCAGATCATTGGCACACTCTTGATCAACAAGCGGCTGAGTCGTATGGTGCAACGCGATTACCTTTAGATAGTGGATAAATGCTTTGTTTCAATTTCAAGACTTGGCCGATCGCTACGTTAGCATGATCATGGACATAAGAATGGCTCAATACAGCTTGACTTAGTGGGTAGTTGCTCGCCTTGACATAGTCATGGATCATGCGACATTTGTGTAGCATGTCATTATTACAAATCAGCTCGAAGCCGCAAAATTGATAAGCAAAGAACCCTCCCCACTCAACACTCAAATTTTGCGATATAGTCCCCAGCACAAAAATCAGGCCACAGTAAGAGATGTGCAGTCGCTAATATATGATAGGACACAAATTGACCTAGTAGAAGCCTAACCAACCGTAAGCGGTTCTCAGAAGAGTTGTGATCTCGAAGCGCTCAATTCTTACGCCTTTAGATAGAGTTGCAAGTCCACACACATAATTCGTAAGGGCTGCTCCAAGGCACGTAGAGCTTTTTCTGTCGGAGCAGGTAAATTCATAGTCGTTGGCTGCCATTTGTAGGTCGTTGCTCTAGTTTAGCAAAGCTGACCCTCTTGAGCTCGGTCTAGCTTGTTGCCATGACTCGCTAGCTCAAAAGCGGATAGTCTTATCGCTATTCGTTTCGCGGGACGATGCGTAGATCACTAAACGTCGGAGACGCTTAAGTCTTGTCGAGACTCTGGGCACTGCGAATCTACAAAGTTGTGTAGCTTAAGGAGAGGCAGAGGGTATGAGTCAAGACTCGGTGAGCCACTTTGACTGCTCTCCTCTTAGAATAACTCACCATTCTAAGCTGATATGACCGTGAAGTCGTGAACTACACGATTGTCGCCCTACTTTGCGGATCCTCCAGTCATGCACGTATCGAAGCATTTAACATAGAAATTTCCTGTTTCCATGTTCAGACCGAAGTATCTTATGACCTCAATTTTGTGTTTCGAAAAATCTGATTAAGTAATGAAGTTTGCTTTAGACGAACGACAAATTTCAGATCTAATAGTCTCAATAGATCCTCAGGTCTCTTTGACCTTCATGTGTCGTAGTCAGTATTAGTATATACCTTGTCTCTAAATTGCAGCAGGCTAAAGACCAGCGCTGATGTCTTTTGATTCCCCCTCCTAACTTGATTACTATTTATGCTCCTTCACAAACTTATACCAAACAATTCAAACTATTCTTGACAAAATATGAACGTGGCCACGGCTGAAGAAAACGTCGACGCTTCCGACTCTCGCATAGCACGTAGCAAGACGAAACCTCAAGTCAAGAAGCACACCGCTGAAATTTCAGGCCGACGCCTTGATAGAGAAAAGCTGCGTCTCTCGACGCTCAAGAGCGCACAGCAGGAGCGTGAAGACTCGAGCGCACACCTCGTGAGCTCTTCGTCTTCTTCTGACGAGCATTCGAATTATAGCATTAAAAGTCATTCAAGCAGTGAAAACGTAACATATCGTTGCAAAAAGAATAATGTGGTTACAAAACAGAGTGATGAGGAGTACGAGGTTTCGGAACCTATCGATGTGGGAAAGTTTCGATACCTCAAACCAGACGAGATCCAAAATGGCACGTTACCTGATTACGATTTTGCAATTATTGTAAATCGCAAAGTGGAACTTTCGAGGTGTCTTGGACGTACAATAAATTGTATCTGCTGTTGTTCTGGTGCAAGTGTCCCATCCGTAGATACTATTACAGAAGTTACGCATGAACGTTCAGGATTCCGACGACTTTGTATGACCGAATCTCCCATATTATGTGCAAGTGAAGATGAACATCGTCGGATAGTTAATATCTTGTGTACACAAGGATTATTTGTTGATATTATTGATGGAGGAGATTCGAAAGGGGAGATGCACTCAGGGTATCTGATTTTACTCATTCGAGCACCGGATGCTGTAGTTTTGTCATTAGTTAAGCAATTTCGAACTCAAATGTGGATGGATCATGGTGCAGTTGTTGATATGGAGCATGATTTAGCACAGCGCCGTAATGAACCCATGACACCAGCTGAACGCATTGAAATTGTCGACTTTATTATTGAACAGCGTGCAAGATTGTCAAAAAGTGATGTTTGGATTCATGATTTGTTTCCAATGCACAATCAAAGTGTCACAAATACATTAATCCATCGATGGGTAACATCGTGGCGACTTCATGAATTGGACGACAAAAAAGTCTTACGCTCTTTACGATATAATTTTGGCGAGAAAGTGGCTTATTATTTTGCGTTCTTGAAATATTACAATACTTGGCTTATTCCACTAGCTGCTCTTGGAATTTTACTTGAACTCTTGCGTGGGGTAATTTCAATGACAACCTACATGCGGCTGCTACCTGTGTGGGGACTTGGTGTATCAGTTTTGTGGGGATTTGGCTTTCTTAAGTCCTGGGAGCGCGAAAATGCTTGCATGCAATTTGATTGGACTGGAAAGTTACATGTTAAACAGATTGAGTATCGTAACAAGCACTTTTACGGTTACTCACGAGTAAATGCTTTGACAGGTGACGTCGTGGTGGTGTATCCAACATGGCGACGAATGTTTAAATACTTTTGTGTATTTCTCTTTATGGTCTTGCAGTTGTTGATTATGTTGATCCTCGTTGCAAGTTGGGTGACTATCTATGAAATACTTAAAGCTACATACAAGGAAAGTCATATTTTCTCGACGCAATGGTGGCTCATTTTGCTTGAAGGTTGTGTCTTTGGATTCTTTGTTGACGTTGTTCAATGGAATATGGTAGTTACGAAAATGGGAGCATTCTTTACGCATTGGGAAAACTATCGAACAGAAGAACAATATGAAAAAGCGTTAATTCGAAAATTGTTTCTCTTGGATTTTTTAAATTATTATACGTGGTTCTTTTCGCTTGCCTTTGTGTTTGTCATTCCGGGACTTGGGAATTATTTGACCAATACTTTTAATCACATGTTTTTTGGAGATGCTATCAATTGCTGCTTTGGTCCTTATGTGGATCAACACGGTGCGTGTACTATGTGTCCAGTGGGTGAGAAAGATGCAACGTGTATTGAATGTGTTGGGTTCTTCACATTTGATCGCCATCATGTTGATTTAGGCTCAATGTTTGTTACGCCTATTGTGATTACACAATCGCTGAATATTCTGCTGAGGTTAGTAGCTCCAATTCTTGTACGCAAGCGTCGAGAAAATGCTCAAGCACATGCTGATGCCTTAGCACAAGAGCGTGTTCGTAATGCAGGGTCCTTAAAGATTTTAGGCTCTTTGGACTATGAAGATCAAAAAAAGTCTCAATTTGACAATAAATCAAGCTCACGATATCTTGAGTATACGCCGTCGGAAATCGAAGTCTTGAACAAGAAAGCACGGGAGATTCTGTTTGATAGTGAGCAAGATACATACGATCCGTACGATGATTTCCATGTATTGACTGTACAGTTTGGGTTTACTGTCATGTTTTCAATGTTGTGGCCATTGATGCCTTTTGCTTGCTTCTTAATTAATAGCGTCAAAGGACGTACGGATGGGTATCGACTGTGCAAGACATTAAAACGTCCAATTCCACGACGAGCGAATGGTATTGGAGCATGGAAAGGCATTTTGACTATCTATGCGTATATTGCCGTCATTGTCAATGTATTGCTGATTTGTATCTCAACAGGTGTGTTAGAATTTTTTGATGATGTTTGTGTACGCGATATCAAACATCAACTTGAAAAAGATGGAAAGAGTTTAGACGATTTTGTATTTGGACCGGATTTTGGCTGTTTGCATATTGCTTGGCGTTTGTTATTTATCCTTTTGCTCGAACATTTGTTTATAGCAATATCATATGCAGGAATGCAGCGAATTTCGCATGTACCTCGTTGGATACAAGATGTTATGCGATCACGAGAGAATAAATTTAAAACTTTACTGCGGGAACATGAAATGACTTTATTTCCATCTTGCGACAATAAAGAGCTTAAACTTTCAGCTGGTAGTAAAGCTACAAATGCTTTGCTTTCGGAAGCTGGTCGTAGTGATATGATGCGATTTTCAAGTGTCTCAACCCGTTCATCTTCGACTCAATTATCAGCTTTAAACTCGACAACAAACGTTCTTTCTCACTCGATCTTAATTGATCCTATGACTCCATTATCACGTACACCAGAAGACCCTGTGAGTACAGGAGTCCGGACGAAAGCTCGTGAAAACTTAGCACGGCAGTGGTCAGATGGCTCGGATCACTAACAGAAATATTCAAATGTGAAAATACGAAAATTTGTAGAATAGTTGGTTTATTTCGTTGCTATAATAGTATCAGTTCTTAGATATATTATTTATATACTTTAAAATTTTAACACTTTAAAAAGTATGATAATGTATCTGGCCGAGAAACTAATTTACTTAACGTTTAACTAACAATATGAGCCGCATAAGGATATCAAGTCTTGACTTGGATGCCACACTGCTGATCAACAAGTCGACTCGCTACTATGTCCACGTAAAACTAGTGAGAATACACTCGAATCAGACTGTTTGAATATTATTGCAATTATTACAATATGGTAAATTTGCAGTTCGTCAATATCACCTAATCACTATTTCTCATCAGATAAATTTTGACCAATCTGGACGAATTTTATATTTCAAGTACAAATGAGCTCCCCCCCTCCATCTCCGCTACCTTCTGCGTTCCCTCCACCAGCTCCTATGGCGCTAGATCCAATGAAAGAGCTCCCTAAAGCACGTCAGATTGTAAGTATTAATGAAGAAGGCACAAATTTTACACTAGATGAAGAAGCACTACGTTTAATCTTTCATCAAGTGCCTGAAGACATGAAAGTCGCAATATTCTCAGTTGTAGGCGCTTTTCGCACGGGAAAAAGCTTTATACTGGATTTATTTTTACGCTATTTGCGTCATGCTAGCCACGGACGAATGCTTAAGCCTGATGGTACACAGGATGAGAATGCAGAAGTCTGGAAAGCTTGGATTAAAGAAGGCGTGACTGGAAGTGGAGAAGAAAAGCTTGAGGGCAATTCTAATGTGAAACAAACGTATGGAGAAAAAGGATTTAGTTGGCGTGCAGGGCGTAAACGAAATACGACAGGTATTTGGATGTGGGAAGCGCCATTTATTCGCAAGAGCCAAACAGGCGAGGACATTGCTGTGTTTTTAATTGATACACAAGGAATGTTTGATTCTGAAACGTCACAGATGCTAACTGCTAGTATCTTTGGTCTTAGTACTCTATTGAGTTCGTATCAGATCTACAATGTGGACAAAAGAGTACAAGAAGATAATTTGCAACATTTAGCGCTTTTTACGGAATATGGACGGTGCGTATAATGTTACTAGAAGAAGTTTGGAGAGACTACTAATCATACGATTCATATGCAAAATAGAATGGCACTTTTTGGCGACGCATCTTCGTCGTCACTCAGTGACAAACAGCAGGCTCTGCAACATGCCGCGTCGCTATCAGATCGCAATCTAACGAAAACAATGTCTTCAATTAGCGACAAGGACGAAGAGCCAACGAATGACAATGAAAGTAACAAGGAAGAAGAAGATGAAGTTTCGTTACGACCACGGCCGTTTCAGCGTTTGGACTTTTTAGTACGCGACTGGCAAGATTTCTCTCGTAATCAAACGCTGACAGAGAAACGAGAGGATATGGAACAATATATGCTCGAATTGCTGTCATCTCGTAAACAAAAAGATTTGGCCGATACACGTGAACAAATTAGCTCGTGTTTTGAAAAGGTTTCGTGTTTCTTACTACCACATCCTGGTCATGCTGTCACAGAGCGCGAGTATGATGGATCAGTTGAGGCGATTGACAATCGATTTTTGGAATTACTTACGGCATACTTGGACGATCTCTTTGATCCGGCTAATTTGTTTCCAAAAAAAATTCATGGTGTCACTGTCACGTCGCGTGAGTTGTATACATACATTAAGACATACGCAGGTCTATTCCGTGAAGCTTCGATTTTTCCAGAAGCCAAGACGTTACTTGAAGCCACAGCTGAAGCGAATAATGTTAATCAGCGGGACAAGGCTTTACTCAAATACAAACGTGAGATGGAAACTTTAGCAGGCTCCAATTGCCAATACGTTCCTGTGCAGACGCTGGAAAATCATCATAAGGCATGTTTGCTTGGTGCCATGGACGTTTTTGACGATGGTGCTCGTATGGGACGCCGAAGTGAAATTGTGCGCTATCGTCAAGAGCTTGCAGACTTGATTGAAAAGGAACGCCATCGATATCTTGAGATTAATGCAGAGCGAGATCCGTATAAAAACTTGGAATATTATTTAATTCCTGGATGTGTGGCACTGGCTCTGCTCGTGTTCCGCATCTCGCAGGATCTGTTGTGCTATGAGCACATTGGCTATGATCTTCCACTTTATGACTGCAAGTACGTAATCTATGCTTTTGATGTTAAATGAGGATTTTTAACTTTTGATTGATGAGTAGACAAGTGAGCCACACGTTATCACATCTCTACTGGGCATTGATTGTGTTTATGTTGCTAATTATGATGTCAACGGGACAAGTCATGTTTAAGCGTGTGAAGACTGTGATTTCCATTGTCAAAACTGCTATTGATGCCTCAAAGGATGACGGGAAAGAGAAGAAGGAATAAGCTTGATGAAGTGGCTCTTGCAACTGCAAAATAGTGGTGTGAGCCAACTGAATATGTACATCATGAGGCATTTGAGATCACAATGTGATTTATTACTTAAATTTTAATACTTATCACAAAAATTTTAAGTCACAAGGTTCAAGTTTGAGATTTTAATTATTGAGCGTAAATACAACTCATTGTGGACGGAAAAGCTGGTAAGAATATCATCAGTTCTGCTGTTATTGAATGCCTCAAGTGTACCTTTCATTCATTTTGGCTTAGTAGAGGTGAGTTGTGATATAGGACCTCAAAGTTCGCGTTTGCGCTGATTCTTGACCAACGAACTATGCAAATCCCAATCATTGCAGAAACGATCACGCTTCTTTCTTGCAACTGACCAAACAGATTAAGCAATAGTGGATTTTGCTTCCACACCCGTAAACCCAGTATGCCCTGGAAGCTTCTCTGTAGCGAGGAAAACAGCTACTAGTAATTCAAGTTTTCTGTTGACAGCCCGTTGAGGAGAAATTAAGTGATGACAAGTCCGAGAGGATATCGCATCATTACAAAGTCGTGGCACAGAAGCATCGCAGTTTTTCTTACAATACGACTAAATTGCTTTAAAGTCTGAGGCTGATCATATCGACGACAAAGAAGCGAATGCTTTTCAATAAAAGCTAACATACAAGAAAAAGTGGTTTAAAGGTGACGCAGTTGTTGGAAGTTTAGATAATGCTGCCTTGAACAAATCTCATAAAGAACGACAACAAGAGCGTTAACAGAAACGCCGAGATTACAATGTAAATATATGCCCATTTAAGTCTGTCAAGTGTAAGGATTATGAGGTTTGGACGGTAGTTGTCGAATTAAAAGTGCGTGAGAGCAAGTCTCCACATTTGACGCCCACGTTTTGTGTCCAGGAGCCGAACGGCAAGTGGCGTATCGCTCACACTAACAATAAGCTAAATGTTGCCACCATTTCGGTATAGACGCCGATTCATAGGAAGAATGTTTTCCAGAACAACATGGTCAAATGTACAAAGTACAATACACTCAACTTGGTCGTTGGGTATTACCAATTGCTAATGAGAGCGAGTGATATTCTGCAAACAGCGGTGGATACTCTAAGCGGCATGCTCTGAGAGTGACTGGTGATACCCTAAAGGCTGTCCAATGCACCAGCAACATTAAAATGTCTTGTGACGCAGTTGTTTAGGCACCACCGGACGTATGCACAGACATACTTCAACGACATCTTCGTTTACAGTCGTGCGGAGCACGGAGGACGTATGAGGAAAACTACATCGTTCAATAAAGAGCGGTGCTCGAGTGCAAGCGCACGAATGAGCTGTATTCTAATGAAGACAAGTACATCTTCGGCGCCGAAGGAATCCCATTTTGAGGGTATTTCCTCGGGAAGTGTGACCTTTGAGCGGATCACGCTGAGTCAAGACGAGCCGGTTCCAAGGAACCAAAAGAAATTGCGCAAGTGGCTTGGCCTCGCCAACTACTTGCACAACTATAGCGTAAATTATGCAGAAATGGCACGGCCATTGTCGAACCTCCTTAAGAAAGATGCGGAATGGTGTTGAGACACCGAGCATCGGGAGGCCTTTGACGGGTTTATGACAGCCTCCTTCACGAACCAATACTGGCGTTTCCAGATTCCGATCGTCCCTTCAATTTCGTCTGTGACGATTCGGACTTTGCCATCGACTGTGCACTACTGCAAGCAGACGCCGATGGGCGCGACCGGGTGATCGCTTTCGAATCTCGCCAGTTCAATGCTGCAGAAAAGACGTAACCAATCCACGACAAGGAGTTTTTTTGCGATGTAGTATGGACTTGTCAAGTTCAATTTGTAACTGCTCGGCTTTAAGCCGTTCGTGATCTACACAGACCATTTGTCACTGCGCACTGCGACCCAGTTGCCTCACTTCTTGCAGACAATGATCAGGTGACTCTCCTTCTTCGCCGAATATAACATCGAAGTGAAGTATAAGCCAGGAAAGCGAATTGCTTTGGCCGATGCGTTTTTGCGCAAACCGGATTACGAGCTTGCTCATGTCACAACGGTGATGTCGTCAGTGATGGATTTGATCGGTGCCGCATACACGGGTGATGATATGTGCGTAACGCTGCTACGGGCTCTCGGGAGCAAGGAGTTTGGAACCTCACTCAAGAAGTTGTCGTCGCGGCTGCGCGCACGGTTGCACCGGTTTTCGTTAAATTAAGGATTGCTGTATCATAGCACCGACTCGACGGATACGCCACACATTGTGGTTCCTCGCGATGAGGATCTGAAGTACCGTATCCTCTATGAGGCCCACGATACCCCACTCAGTGGTCATCTCGGTCGTGAGAAGACCTACAGCTCTTGAGTTGCCACTACTGGTGGCCCAAGCTGTACAAATGGACGAGCACAAATGTGCGTACGTGTGACTTGTCAAGGGGTGAATCCTATCCGAATGGGGCGACGCCACTGGCCAGTCTGCCGGTTACCTCTGGGTGTTGACATTCCATGAGTATGGACTTTGTGTTTGACCTGCCGAAGAAAACGGCAGCACGGGTGTCTTTGTCTTTGTCGACCTCTTGAGCAAGATGACTCAACATGCGGTGATGCGGGACACCATCGACGGTGTCGGTACAGCGATACTGTTTGTGGATCGCACCTTTAGACAACATAGGCTCCCGGAATCAATTGTATCCGACAGAGACTACGCTTAGCTGGAAAGTCTTGGTCGATCTTCGAGGTGTTGGGCACCAGGTTGACTATGTCAACAGCGGACCATCCGCAAACCGATGGTCAAACTGAGCGCGTGAATTGCGTCGCTGAAGACCTTCTTCGCAGCGTCTGCACTGAGACGCTGAGGCGCTAAAGCGCCATGCTGCCACTTGTAGAGTTCGCCCTGAACAATGCATGCGTCTACACGCCGTTCTACGTTAACGAGCCACCCCATGGCTCAGGGCTTGGTGGGAGAGGAATAGCCGAACGGCTATTCCTCTCCCTCTCGTTGTCCGTAATGAAGTCGATGGCTTCCTGTCTTCAAGACTGAGTGTCCTACGACACGTTGGCGATGCGACGGCTGTAAGCCAAGACATGCAGAAAGAATTTGCAGACAGAAGAAGCAGAGATATATGGAAAACTTTGAGGTCGGAGACCCAATTTATTTAATGCTAAAAATCTTCCGACACATGCAGTTTCTGCGTCTATAAGACGAAACTCCGTCCTCGGTTTATTGGACCATTTAAGGTCGTGGGCAAGCGGGGTCTTGCGTATACGCTCAACCTTCTAAGAAGGATGCTCACTCAACCGGCGTTTATGTAGGCTTGCTTAAGCTGTACCGAAATCCGGCGCAAATGAATGCGGGAGCGTTGACGCCGGGGCAGCACCCACAGGAGCTCGATCACCCAGGAGCTGAACCAGCAATTGTTTCTCAGCACGGAGTGCAACAAACTTCGTTTCCAACGGTGCCAGGCGCTTCACCGTCGCTCTAAGTGACGTATTTGTATTCATCTGCTCGACGAGTAGGAGCCGCTCCGACAGAATGCGATAGTCTATAGCGTGAAACAGTCGGTACACAAAGTGCTCTAAGCTCACGAGGCCTTCCGCACGGCGGTAGCATGATGCTCAGATGAATCCCGATCTCAACGGTCCTTGCTCCCAAGAACTCGAAGAGCAACGCGAGTCACCGGACGGCGATCGACCAAGTTGTCGTCGTTCGCTACCGTGTCCTCTCGATGAGGACGGTGGTGTCCACTGTCACGTGGAACGTCTCATGGGTCGACGTCGTCGACAGGGTCAAACCCAATATCTTGTGAAGTGGCGGGGATACCCCGACTCCGAGAACTTGTGGAAGTTTGGGGTGCCACTTCGGTTAGACAGCATAGATGTCGTGGACGCTTATGATCAGATGCATCATGACATTCCGCGTCGTCGTACGCCCCGCGCTTCTCGGCAGTAGCCCGGGATGCCGAAGGGCCATGAGCTGAGATCAAGCTATGGCTCTGAGCTGCTTTGGTCGTAGACTTACCCGTGTAAGAGACCAAAGAGCTCCCGGGAGCGTGATGGATTATTCCATACGTCGCAAGGTGACAATACAAAGAAAGTCGGCGATGCGCCTTGAGTTTGGCACAATCGAACCGAAGATGGCGATCCACGCGCAAGTCCACCTCCTTGTGGTTCCGCTGTAAGGTAGACAGCGAGAAATGTGTCCGGCGCCGCCGCGCCCATCGCTCAAAGAGCTCTTTGTCATCTGCAGCGGTTTTGCCGTGGGTGGAATCGTCGGTATCCTGAGTATAAGAACGCCTCCTGATTAAGCGCGAAGTCGAGCGCAGAACTTATCCATTGGGATTTCTCGAGGTAATTAAAAGCGAGCTTGGAGGGCTCTTCGTTGGTGAAGCTCGGCTTGTGTAGTGGCCGGGGATCCGCCTACGTAGACGCCTAACGATTGGCACATCGCTTCGGTTTCGGGATTTGACGAGAGAAAGCCGTATTCCACATGATGGTCTAAAACCGACCGTGGATGTGAGCGCATGAGGGCCGCCCTGTGTGGCAGCATCCAGCTGCTGCTTCTGTGCCTCGTCAAGGCGATTGGTAGCGAACCACATTCCCCGGAAGTCGAGGGTCCGGGAAAACGGACACGGCGTGTGTAAGGTTCGAGCAGGGCTCACGTCGCGCCGCTGACGCGCCTCACCCTTCTCATCTTGCTATCCCGGAAAAGGAGTACCCGACTTATAGTCGACTTCTTTCAAATCCTCCACGAGATGATCCGTCGCGCTCTGTTACCGAGGGTTAGGTTGTGCTTTCATTGAAACTGCTGTCAGCGGCACACCACACACTCTCTCGGAACCAACGAGGCTGCGTATCTTTCGTGTCCTAGACATAGGGCTTATTGAGTCGAGAATGCGCGCAGATTGGGGGGGGGTGTCGTAGCCTCGCGAACGTCGTACGAGGCGACAGTTGAAGTGAATTGTGGATGTTAAGAATTTTGATTGTGTGTCTGTAACGGGGTTACACGTACCCTGGTATGAAGGGATGGGTCACACAAGATGGTGTGATCACGCAACGGTGTGGCTACATCCTAACAAGAAACCACTACGTGGCTGGACTGCGAGTAGTTTGTATTTTAATTAGGATCTACTGTTTCATTAGGAGAAGCTATAGATTTAGATATAGGCAGCATTGCCGCAAATAAAATAAAAATACAGATTACATTTTGAACGGAAGAATTTTTTGTCTTGGGTTAAAAGTACGTGGATTGCGATACGCAACACTCGTACTGGTACGAGTGTATAACGAAGGTCACCGACCTTCATTCATTTTTTTCCAAGCGCAAGAGCTACGGCAGCCCCGCTGCAAAAATCATTGTGGATCGACGTACTCGGAAGTTTTTTAGGGATTTAGTAGAACTTGAATTGTGTAGAGACATTTGCCGTTTTCATTGAGTACCTATCATCAAACCCGCTTGCTACATGAGATCTCTTGTTGATAGAATTTTACCGAGTATTCCATCAATCTTGCTCTAAACGAGAATTTGTGATTCTGGTAGATTGCGAATTCTTTAGGTGAAGTCAACATTTTGCAAGATAATGCGAAAATTGCATTTTTACGAATTCTATGTCAAAATTGACTGATCCCTCCCTCCGAAAGGACTTCATCGTATTCTGGTTCGACTTCATCATCCTCGTTCCCAAATTATATTCTGTGTCCTGAATAACCCCTTGAACCCCAAAGCTCACAAAGCTGTTCTGAGAGATGCGATTTCTTACCGATTGATTGATTTACAATGATGCAGATTTTCATCACCGAGATCAAACCATTTAACATGCTCTCTTTACCCTTCATCCTTCATCAATCATCTTTACTCCTGCACGAATTTCAGGAAATTTATCTGCTTTTGCAAAGAAGTTCTCCTCCGAGATAGCACTACATGCATCGTTAGTTGCGTCCAGCAAATGAGCTGGTCCGTCGAACTCCACAGCGGCTGTGCCTCGTCATCATCAGTCGGATCATGATAGAAAGGTATATTTTATCAACATAAACTTGTAGTGCTTCTTCATTGCAGCGATAATTCCCATGTCCATTGGCTGTTTCCATGATGTACCATTGAGGAAAAAAAACCTTTGTTCCGTCTCTCTCAAAGCGCTGTGATATCCAGGGTGCATCATCAATTATGTAAGCTTACTGGCCTGTTCGGCGGCGAACAAATGGTCGGAAAACTTTTGCGTACAATCGCTTAAACACAGCAACGTTGACCCATGCCTTCTTCTGATCAAAAATAGCAATGGCCATAGCCGCCCGAATATGCAAGCTGGCGCGTCGGCTTTACCAATCATTGCCAAAAGAACTGGCCTATTTTCGGTTGCAATGCAACAAACAATGTGCGTTACTCGTTCATCGGACTTTTTCTTGCCTCAAGTAGTAGTCAAATCTATAGTAGGCAACAAAACAGAATAGCGAGGCAGTAACGGAAAATAATGCTCATCTCTCAATAACCCCCTCACGTTTGTCCAATGCTTTTAAAGTTCAAAAGTTGTTCCTATTGACATCACCACCCTACCGTTAAGGAGAATGATTGCAGTTTATGTTATATACAATGTCGGTATTAGCCCCAATTCGCTTCTTCGCAATCAGCCAACGTTTCCGCGACTATCACCATTGAGACCGGCAGTTCAAAAGTGAGGCTTTGTCAATCTCTTATAAATTGTAAAGCTTATTTGCTAATGATGAGTGCTGCGGTTCCCCGCAACATATGATCTTCTCTCTCATTATGACTTTCATGTTTATTGCTCAAACTTTTATTTCTTCTGCTGTAGCCAAAAATATTGCGAGAGGTTCTGACATTAAAATCCTGCTCTCTTCCGACTGGTAATTCCATATTACCTATATGTTTGAGGCATTAGGTCGCTTAGACGCTGCCCTTTTCTTCTGTTCTTTTGAACGGCGCGAGGATTTGCAGATATTTACAGAAAATCCATATCGATGAAATGATCAACAGTGGCTGCAATGCGCTAAGTCCGCGAACTTCAATAAGCTCGCACAAGACAGCCAATATCAAGGTGCACATTTAAGATAATGGGCACTGTTGCTCTAGTAAATGGCTTTTTATTTAATTGGCAGCAGAATCCCTAACTGTAGTGTTTTGGGTTTGCCTTTGAGGATATTATGGTAGGAAGATGCTAGTTTCTCATGAGCTGTGGCTTTTTATGTGTTATTGGTGTAAGAGCAAAAGTTAAGGCCTTTTAATTGCGAATTTTCTGCGTAAAAGATTTGCCTGTATCAAATTAACAAGGAGGCGCTGAAGCGGGCTCGCGTCCCCAATATGACTACTTTTAAATCTCAGGAGAACAATTTGTATTGTGTAGATACATCCAAAGCAGGTAGCCACAACGAAACCCCTCTTACCAAATCGATTCTCGATATTAAGTGTGAGTGATATCATGAGGCATACCACTGGCTAGAATCTGATTATTCATCGGTGACACTAGGTATGTGGAGAGTCTGTCGACTCGTAAAGATGATTTAAGCAGCAGCAGACTATTGGTAGTACCTGGGGCTACAGGTATCTACAAGAGTCGTGGTAGGTTTGGTTCGGTATGCGACCTTCCGTTTTTCAAAATGGTTGCAGCACTCTGCAACATCATTTTCAATGTTCTTTATAGAGTAATATAGACAGACCTTGACAATCCAACTATCAAAGTATCGAAGGGACTCGTCAACCTAGCGAAAAAAATATCTTCCTATTCTGGAGCCGTTAAGTACTTAATAGCTAAGTCTACCTTGATTTAAGGTACTATGAAATATTTAGCTTTAATCGCACATTACTGACACTTGTTTGTACTGTAGCCATACACAAACAGACTAAGGCATTAATGCACACAAGATTCACAGCCAAACGTCTAAATATATTGCATGATTGACTAAGCAAGCCGAAGAAATTATCATTGCATGTGGGTCAATCGACAATAGTAGGCATAGATTTTTTATGTCAGGGATCTGTTTTAAGCTCGCAGTTAATCAAAAATTCTATGCAAAAAATGCCAGAAACCGTGATGTGAAACGAGGTTGCCGTAGCAACTTACACAGTTTTTTCTGCATCGAAATTTTTACAAAACAAAACGCAACAAGTAGGATCCAAAAGCCATCGCTCGAACGCAAAGCTATGATCGACTCAAATGCAAAGTACAAGACGATGCTGGCCAAAGAGTAGTCATATTAATAATAAACGACACTGGGAATCATTTTTAGCAAATTACTTACGCAAGCAATCGATAAGATAACAATATAAATGTGAAGCCAGCCTCCCGTGCTCTACGGAGCTGTTCGTTCGACAATATCACCGCCCTGATATCGTGTCTCGAACTAAATGTTTCTTTTCTATTACGATACTCGATCTCTCAAATAGTCATATTGCCTTTGAGCTTTGCTTCAAGTCCGTAAAATCAGTGTAAATGCAAACACACATTATATAAAGATACTTACCCGTTAAACCTTCCTTTCCACAAGACATGAAGGTCGATTGGATCGCAAACTTTTCTCGGTCTAAGTTTCCTCTCAAGGCTTACAGCGCCAGCAACATCCATGCCGAAAAGTTTCCATTTGACTACTTGCTGGAGATCATGGATCAAGTAGCATAATATATGGGTGGTTCCCCTTCTGGCTGAGGTAATGAAGGATTATTCGGTCAGGAAGGTGAGTTTCTATAAGATGAGAGTAGTCAGAGTGATTCACTGTACCCTGACTCTTCACCTCCATCTTCTCTAGAATTTTTGCCACTCTTCATCTATTGTAGCCTCTTCAAGGCTTGGGAATGATAGCAAGAACGCTCACTTTCGTGTGATCTACGCACATCGCGCCCCCAATCCCGTTGCAAATTAGCCCCCACTGCAAAGCTGGTAATAAGGGTGGTGTCATTACGGAGGAATCAAACCTAGCTTGAAGTACCCAACTTGCTTGGTGAAGCACATCAAAACAGGGGTCGCTAGCGACTTTATCACGTCGTGAGTGTGGCTTTGGTAAGCGAATCGAAAAAAGACTTAATCCGCCTGGGCACCGCTGTAGGGTTGCTCAGTTTGACAGTGCAATGCGTTGCGTGGCACTTATTTCGTCAGTACTTTCAAATTTGCGGGTCACAGTTTTTCAGTCGTACCTCTTACGGCCAGATCAACACCGGAAACTTCAGTCGTTGTCATCTAAAAGTACTTTACATAAAAAAATGCAGCATAGGGAGATTTACGGCTCAGTTACTGATAAAGTGGCTTTAGCCATTTTGTGGCTCCTCAACTCAGTTCTTTAGAAACGAGCATCTGACTGGAACGTCGCATGATGCTTGGCTTTGTGATTTATAACACGACATTGGTGTCGAGTCTGCAGCTGCTGACAACGTGACGAACGTTTGAGTGAGTTTACCGTTACTGCTGCGTCAAATCAACGTATCTGGATTAATCAGACTCGTTGTAGCTCGTCTGGAAGCGCTAAAAACGCATGTGACTTGATTTATATCTCAGCTGCTGACAACGTGACAAACGTCTGAGTGCGTTAACTGTTGAGGCCGCGTCAAGCTTGTACGTCGGCATTAATTAGATACGCTGTAGCATCATACTAGAACTAAGTAAGCTCACGCGCAAGAGCCTGCCAATACAGCTCCTAACTCATTTGTAAAATTGGAACAAGGCTGGCCCCTCTCCAGAGAGAGCGCGTTGCGTCGCACATCTGTACCGCTATCCCGAATTAAACGATAACAAATGTGCGCCAAAGTGTAAGCGTCAGGTTTCCCAGGCAATCTTGCCAAGTGAAAACTCAAACCTTTCGCCCTCGTACCAGAATTATCCTTCTTCACCCACAATAGGATTTATTTGCTCAAACCAACTTAAGCAGATTAGCATATTATAATTGACTTGCTTCTTCGGCACAGAAAGAACTTCAGCAAGCATTCTGTTGATATATTTATTCGTCTCCAAAGGTACGCCTCGAATCTGTATGGAAAACCATAGTTTAGCTCTACTTAATCCACATTGTGTTCCAGATTTGGGAGGACGTCAAATATATGGCATCAACATGTTTGTCATCCACACTCTTGGTGGCTTGATTGCAAGATTGCAATGAGCGCCGCGGTCTTGTCACGTGCCGCTTAATCCCTTTCGGATAAAGCTATCGTTTGTTCGATGAAAACAAGCTTCGTTCATATCAATCTATCCCTTTGAAGACTTAATTAAATATGTATGGGCGCCAGAGAAACGCGGGGATATGGTAAATATTGATAAAAAGGCGTGAGGTCTGTCAAACATGAATTGCGTAGCACAAAGGAAGCTTAATGATCTAGGTGCTTGAAGGATTACTGATTTAACATCTTAGGGACGACCGGTAAAGCGGAGGTTGTAAATATAGATAAAGCGCGGTGGGAAATCGGCTTATGTGCTCTGGGATACCACCTTCCACGCGATCAACGCGTCCCGTTTGACCCACTGTTTGTGGAATGTTACACTGTGAAGATAGATGTCAAGCACTCGAAATAAGCTTGCCAACCGTTCACTGTAAAACGTGAGCGCGATCCAAGCAGCTGCCGTAGGCAACCCATGTTGGCTAACAGCTTCGGTTACTAGCAGCTTGGATGTATCTTCACCGGTAACAGTGCCAATGACAACATAGAGATGATACTTTTGCCACAGGGACTACAACTGCGAAAGCATCTTGTGAGAACCAAAAATAATTTCTATTCTTTATCCTTGCCTGTGTGACTCGACTAAAGGACCGCGTCCTATCCAGCGGCTTTCTCTTTGATCAGGCACGTATGCTAGCAGCTGAAGGCACTTTGAAGTGTGTTTGTTGGGTCTTGCAACTAAACGTATGGGTGGTAGGTAACCTTAATGGCTAATTAGAGAGGTATTTTGTAATGTTATGTACGTATAGATTGAAAAATTACCCCTTGGAGTTCGAGCGAGGGTAGACAAATTTGGGACTAGTACCGTGGTGGTCGAGTTCGCAGTGGAACACGATGTTTTGTGATTGAACTAAAAAGAGGATATCCATTTGACGCGATGGCTACCGCAATGCGTTCATTAGAATTTCATTACTCCAGATAGTCCAACATTCTTATAACATCTCAAAGTTTAGCTGCTTCTTATCTCCCGTATAGCATTCGTTTGTGCGTTTGTTAGTGCGAACTCAACGAGCCAAAGATAGGCGCGCTGCAACTCTGTAATCCCCCTTCACATTTATCTGTTTGTGGCTAGTCATACATACTTGGCATGCTTGTATCATGGCGGCGGTTTGAACAGGTCCAATATGTCTACAGATATGCTGTTGCCACCACATACGACTTGTATTGTTTAGCACATGCTTCCCGATATAATAGGTGCTTATATCGTGTTGCAGACCCCGATCAGGAGCAAAACCGTGAGCCATCTCACGACTAAGTCAAACCCACAGTCCCGGAGATGCGTACAGAAGTAGAAAACCAATTCATGTCAATCGGGTCAAGACGTTCATCGAGTGGCTAGCTCGCCTATATACCGCCCAATTAGCGACGTGAGGTCTTCGATGAAGACGAAATGAAAGTCACGTAAGATTGGTAAATATAGTCGCGAGACGATTTGATGCTAATTTTGCGTACGAAACCGCGGACGTATCTACTTAATTCGTACTTATTCGAATGTTCTCTGTTTAGACATTTCTTTCTGCGCGGGAACACCACTTTTAAATTTGGTCCGGAACAAGAAGGTAGTGAGTTCATTCTTCCTTTCTACATTATGGTGACCGCAGTATCCGCCTCTTTATCTCTGGCGCCGCGTTCTGCACGGATGAGTGCGCATACGTCGTCCAGTGCTCCCAAAACGTCTAAAGCATCGGTCCGTCCTCGACCTCGCGAAACTGGACCATTGAAGGGTGTAGTTGCCATCGTCGACGTCCGCGTTGGTGGTGAAGCGCAAATCGACTGCAGCGACGTTGTCTCTCGCAAGCTTCGTGAGATGGGAGCATCTACCGTAAAGCGTCTTACGCCGAAGATTACACACGTTGTGTTGAGTCATTTTACGCCTGCTTGGAAGACTAAGATCCTTAAGTGGCAGGGAAGTGGCGGCTCTATGGCCGCAGCCGCAGCACGCTATGGTTTAAAAATCGTATCTCAGCTCTGGGTAAATGCTTGTTTTGTGAGCAAACGTTGTATGGATGAGCGTCCGTTTTTTCCTGTGAGCAAATTGACCACTGTGAAGCAGAAAAGTACGACAGATGCGATTAGCAAGGAAGCTGCAACCACACCCTTGTCAAATTACAAGAATTTGAAGGCCATGAATAAAAGCAGTAGAAAGCGAGCGCTGTCAATGGAGCCCATGACTTCGGATGCAATAATTAAGATACTTGGATCAGCGATCGAAGTGGCAGAGATAAATACATTAAGGAAAGTGCTTGATACACCCAAGAAACAAACAATTCAATCCAAGTGTGTCAGCTCTTCGGCTAAGCGAAGAAAGACGCTTAATGGACCGTTAACACAGCTGGTTGAAGACGAAGTAACAGTGTCACAGGCAAGTGAGTTTGTCGCCGAGAGCGAGTCAGATCATCAAAATGATGGCAATGAGAAGGTGATTAAAGATGCAGTAACTCAGAACATTCACTCTGGTCGTCAGACTTCACCAGCCCCGCGCATCGAATCTGGGTGCTTGTCACCTTCAAGCAGCACTCCCGCAACCAGCAGCGGTGACTCCAATCTTACACCTTCCAATCACGACTCTAAACAGGAACCGACCGCTCGAGAACTGCGGCGTAAAAATAGGTCATCGCTGACTTATGGTAGTGGACTGATGCTGAAGTCGGGAATATGGTCATGTGGAGTTTGTGGCTGCTCGAATCCTGGCTCACAAAGACATTGCTCCGACTGCCAAGTTTCGAGGGGCTCGACGAAGTCACTAAATGGAAATATTGCTACTGTCTCGCCTGCAGCAGTCGGAGACACCAAAGAACACTCGCTGAAGACTCCTGCTACGCCTTCCACAAGTACTTTAACCTCAAAAACCTCAACAGCAGAAAAATCTGTTACACCTGAAGACGCGAGCAGTGTAACGATGATCAACCGTCCATCGGCAGCTGAACGAGCTTCAAATTGTTTGATGCGGCCGACTGTTAGTTCGGCTGCAAAGACCCGAAATTCGATTTCGACAGCAGTGCGAACGATACCGTCAGATACCAAGATTAAATCTCTTCATGCTGCGATTGAAGTGCAAAAACAAAGTCCAACGGTACTTAGTTCTGCGTCTAATCAGGCCACGCGCTACACGTTGGCTCCTGGTCCCGTATCGCTTGACGTGCAGCCGAAAATACCTCTGAAAGCCATGGACCGTCGGAGCAGTGGACGAAATACGAAAAAGCGCGCGCGCTCGCCTGCACTAAACAATAGGCTGGCTACCCCAGTTCTTAAAAAAGGGCGACAAGATAGCACTCACGAGACTACCATAGGTCAAAGGCCCTTGGCAACCCCTGGCTCGGTCTCTGGATTCATAAGGAAACATCGAGAGGGAAATTCGACCCCAATTCCGATGGCAATGAGTTTTTCAAGTACTACAAACAGAACGACAACCCGAAAAAGATCTCGCAATATTTTTGGGATTACCGGTGTGAGTTCAGAAACCCGTGGAGTGCTTCAGTGCGCTATTCACGCTATTGACGCCAATATGGCAAACGAGGATGGATATAAAAAAGCGCGGGTAGTCAAAAGTGTCGACTATGCTGCTGGAGTAACGCACCTAATTGTTGGAAGGGATGCTAGACGCACAATGAAAGTGCTCTTTGCGATTGCTCGTGGCGCTTGGATTGTGACGGAAGATTGGGTTTTCTCGTCACTCGAGCAAGAACGGTGGCTGCCGGAAGAAGATTACGAAGTCACGATATTCGCTAACAAATACTCGCGCGAGCATCCCGAGTTTCGGCAATTATTCAAGGCTACTAAGTTTTTTGTTGGCTCAAAAGTCGAGCCATCACGCGAAGTGCTTCAGTCTCTCATCCAAGTCGCTGGTGGCGAGGTAAGCAATTCAGATTATCTACTTTGAAATTGATCGCTTATCGCGTTTTCTTTAATTGAAAATGATAGATTTGCAACCAGATCTCGGTAGCAGACATTTGTATATGCGGCGATGCTTCTTTGCTGAAAAGAGCTCAGCGAATGGGAATTCGAGCAGTCACGTCGAAGGTATGAATGACATTATTTGGAATCTTTCATGCTCATATCTGACGTCGTACAATCAGTGGGTATTTGATAGCATTGCGACCATGAAGCTCGTCGATGATGCCATCTATGCGACGACAGATGCGTTAGACGCACCCGTGAAAACTCCGTCCAAACGTTGTCGTGAGGTAGAGTCATTCGGTACCCCGGCGTTCACACCTTTGAAACGTCGTCCTGATACGAATTTGGGACTGGAAGCTCATTCGACCGTACCAGAGTGATGCTGGACATCACATATTCTACTTTATCTTGATTTCTAGAAATAGGATTACATTATTTACGTGAAGTGCGCTGTTATTTAGACAATACAATTAAGTACCAATATATTTTAAGTTTGAATGCCACATTAGAAAACCTAGGGACTGCAGATTTCCATGGATATGAGCATAACAACTTTAATTCCGTCACTCCGTCACGATGATACAAGCCATACAAATCTATTCTATATTGTATATTGTACACATCACGAAGTTGTAACTAGTGAAGGAACAGAGTAAATCGCGTGGATGAGTATGATCTAGCAGGTTGTTATCTTTGCTTTTGTTGAAAAATAAACTTTATGCCCTTGTATACACGATGTTAAAATTATAGAACTGTTGGGTAGAAAAAAATACTGCCTTTTATTACAAACAACAAGTTGTGGCGTCTCCGAGCCACCTCATGCTCAAACTAGACTAAATGGCAAGACAGCAACCCTTGCAGCTAAATGTTCTCCCATTCACGACCAAAATTGACTCGACTTCTCTATGCACTGACAGGAGTAGCTAATAGACTTTCCTCAGCAGGAGGAGCAGAAAGAAGGTTTTCAGTAGCAGGTGCAGGGGGAATTTCTGGTGTCGCAGGAGGAGGCTCATCGTCATCTGCAGGGATTGGAGTTCCATCGCCGCTCGAGGCGGGAGCAGCATTAGGAGTACTTCCGGGCGGTGTTCCTGCACCACCATTACTTGTGGTTGGATTGGCAGTAGGGGTCGCCGCTCCACCATTTGTAGATGGAGTACCGGCAGTAGTTATAGTACGTTCGTCGCTGCCATCTTCAACCTCCGACTCTTCTTCACTCGAGGCTGGAGTAGAAGCATCAGAAGTAGTCGTACCATTTGTTGCAGCACCGTCGCCGCATTCGCCCACAGAATAGTCAACGGCCCAAAAGTGCACAAATTTCTTCGTCATGTCGAACGCGTACCCAGCACCAACCACGGTAACGTCACCACTCAAAAGGGTATTTCCAGCAGTTGCAGACTTGGCCCATGCAGCAACAACAGCTTGCGTCGTCGGATAACCAACAGCCACGGTTTCCGTGACAGTGTCAGCAATGAAACCTTGTACCTCCGCGCGGCTCTTGGGCGACGATCCATCCGATCCCTTGCTATTGACAAAATTGTTTTCAGCCATGTCATTCGCCTGGATTTGCGCTGCATCCATTACCTTGTCGTTAATGCACAGATCATCAAGTGATTTTTCTTTTCGGACTTTATTTATCTCTTTCAACATTTGTTCACGAAAATCGACGACCTGTGCTTCCGTAGACCTTAAAAGTGCTAAAGACGCGAAGATGACAACGTGGCAAGCGCTAACCATTGTCGATTACGATTCTGTTTGTTTTGTTGGAAAATGCTAGTAAGTCTACAAGGTGTCAATGATTGAATGGCAGTTTGATTGTAGAATGAGTGTGCTAGCACATGTCAAAACCAAATGCACATCTGGGGATGTAAATTTTGTGATCCCACCCCCCGAAAATGATATTGCTGTAGAGGGAGATGCTTCTTGTCTTGGTCAGGTAAATGAGACTGGAAGATTGTAAAGATGATCTGAATAAGCTCAATGAATAAAATAGCATCGTAATTGGTGCTCGTTTCAATGTTAGACGCAGATATCACACAGCAGCAGTGCAAGTTCCATATCTGAACAAACATTTTTTAGAAGATATAGTCAGAATAATCTAATTAAGAATTTCTTACACGCTTTATCTGTTTTAAGAAGGTCGTCAGTTGTATTACCAATGATTAAAGAGAGCATCATAGCCAGTGCGAAAGGCGACATAGAAGTGGTTAAGCGTAGTACAATCGTCATTACACTAATATATCTCCTCTACCTACACCTCAGAAATGTATTCCTTTGGGTGATCATGTACATAATGCGCTCCACCACTCTGGCCATTCTATCTGTACTATAAGCTTTGATGGCGGTATTCAATTTCTGAGATAAATTCATCTCTGTGTAATTTTTACGTAATGTATTAGCTACGTCGTACTGCCGATTGCCAAACGTAAACCCCGTTATTGTACAAGCGACGTCTTGCTTTATGTGTATTTATGCATAGGATATGTTAATCGATATTTGGTTCAAACGGCTAGTTTTAAGTGCTCACGCCCAGTCAAAAGTATTTGTAGAATGTTCATTGCTTACAACTTTAGACATACAGTAGTAACATTGCAAAAAATGTACTTCTCTGCGTTTTGGGCAGCACAATTGCCGACTTCACATCAATTAGGGAATTTGTTCCATAATTTACTGTTCAATTACCTTCAAGCTTGTGATAATATAAAAAACAATCAGTTAATACTAACACTAGATAAGAAGAATTGCATCTAACCGACCCGCCGTTCTTTGCGTGTAGGTCCAGGGTGTGTGTTTGCAATTGAGAAGTTATAGGCATATGATCCGCGTCGCACAGTTTCAAATTTCCCTCTTTCGCTTTATCAGATTTTGAATTTTCGAAATCCGATGATCCATCAAACGCTTAGTGTAGGAATGAGCTATTTGCCCCCCTCATAGATCATCGTGGCACATGAACCAGTAATAGAATCGATAAATAGTAAACCTTTCAAAAATTTGAGAGTGGAGGCAAATGCAATGAGACGACTTAGTGTTATCAGGTCTACAACCTTTAAAATCCTGCAACGACAGTCAGCCACGACAATGGAGTCAACCAAACGTTCCGCTGATGATCATTGTTCGAGTATCCTACGTCTTCAAATACCAAATCAAAATCGAAGTTCGCTATTAATTTTGTTTCAAGCCTTCAACAACAGCTTCTCTTGTTCAATGTACAACCTATTTGCACTCAACACGAGGATAAGCGCCAATCGAATTTATGCATCATTGACAGCTTAATCATGGTTTCTTACCTTTGGAATTCGCCATCCGAGATCGACAGCATTGACCCATCCATTACCATTATAAACTCAATGGCACTACGCAAGTTCACGAAGCAGTATCCCGCTCTAACAAGCGACACAACAGCATAATTAGTATAAATAAGTTCTCATCCGTCTTTCCCTACAAAACCTTACTTCGACATGAGATCGGCTTGATTTCGATAAGCTGAAATATACTCGCAATTGGAACACAATCGAGAGATTCGCGAGTGAAGTACGATGTAAATAAATACTGGCAAAAAGTCATCGGCACCAGGGCGACTGCCAGAGTCTCCTCTCGAAAGGTTGAGGACGCTAAAAATTACGCTACAACACCGCACTATACAATTAATCTTGTCCCCTGGTGAGCAAAATTGATTAATACGTCGTAATTCGTCTTCTGCCATCGACCACACCACCTCATTGCGAATACACGGCTTAATGTCTAACATCGCAGGCGTTATAAACTATCTCAATATCAGAATAGGTACCGAAAAGTGTGCCAAGGATATCTAAAGTGCAGCTTACCGATAATAGTTTCATGCGTCTTAGCAAATTTTTATCTTCTTCCATCCACTGTTGGCATTCCTGAAGCTGATTAAATGCAATGTCGGATACTCTGTCCATAACATACTTTTCAACGCCATCACGAGCTTTTGTCAGAATCGTCTCGGACGCATGGCACCAGACAGGGTGGGTTTGTAACAAGTCGTCCATGCTTACAAAAAATTGACTGCATCGACGACGAAATTCATGATGCCCGTAAAAATCGTATTCCACGTAATCCGTCGAGCGTGGAGGTTGTCCATCACCCCGAGGTCCCAAGATTGATCCAACAAACATACGCATTTTGTCTAGAATGTCTCGAGAAGCAGGAAGACTGATACGTTGCAAAAATTCACCGTACGAAAGACCATCTATTTCTGAGCTACTGTTGTTTGCTGGGTTAGTGTCTGCTTGAGTTTGATTCGCTTTGGCCTGGATAGACTCATCAACATCAGCAAAAAGATTACGCTGGCTTCGGCTTATTGTTGATATCATCGGCCCTATTCTTTCCTCAACGTCCAAAGTATCTTCTACTCTTTTGAGCGTTTCCTCAAATTGTCTTCTAGGATTGAAATGCGTATCTTCTAAAGTTTGGTTACTCTCCATATCGTCGCCGTCATCATTGTGTAGAAGTCCTAAATCACTTACACTCAAGCGTCCAGACATGGTGCGATTAGACTTACGAAGAAATCCTGCAGAACTTGCAAAACTTTCGTTAGTCGGACTGCTGACCTGCCGCTCAAGCGATGGGCGCCTCTTAAGTAGCGATGCGCGTTGAGGAGAAGACTTTGACCGCGAAAACTTAGTCACTGGCTCCCCCACGTCACCGAACAGTGATGAGGATGACGAAGCGGTCGCAAAACTGCTCGAGCTGTCGACACTAGGTGTCGCATTCTCATTCGTAACCGTTCGAGGTGAGTACGATATCTGATCCAGATTAATTTTAATCACATCTTTTTTAGATTTGTTTCTTGTATCGAAGTTCTTATACCCTTTTAAATCCGACTGACTTTCAACCATTTCATGCACAGGCTCGGTTATCCCCAATACACCCGTAAAGCTCTTCATTGACGTTCTCTGTTCTGTCTGTCTTGAGTTACTTGAATAATTACTTATCGAGGTTGGCAACGTTGCGGCGCACAATGAAGCAATAACCTTATCTTGCTTTTCCACAGCAGTGGTAAGAAACTGACAGCGTTCTCGTAGTCGCACAAGCTCGAGATCCCGTGCTAGCAATGCACTTGTTAGATCTG
The DNA here is from genome assembly GCF_900000015.1 of Plasmopara halstedii. Classification (NCBI taxonomy): domain Eukaryota; phylum Oomycota; class Peronosporomycetes; order Peronosporales; family Peronosporaceae; genus Plasmopara; species Plasmopara halstedii. Next base: position 468,677 of record NW_020186963.1, on the reverse strand, counting down.
CCACTTTACTGTGTAGCTGCTGATTCGTAAGTTGCACTTGCTCTGTGTCGTCCATGCTATTACCTCGCTCTGTTAGCGCGCTGTCGATCTTGAGCGAAGTATCACCTTCAAGTAAGGTGTGGCGAAGGTAACAAAATCGATTTTAACCGTTAGAAGAGGTATTTTAATGATTACAGTAAAATCATTGAGTAAGAAAAGGAAATGCTGTCTTTGAGTGCAGGAAGATGACAACTTTGCGGTGCAATAATAATAGCAAGGAAATGTCCTTGTCGTATAGCGAACTCAATGCAACTCACTTGTCACTTTTCAGAGATTCGCTAGTCAGCAAGTTTCTGTTCTTACACCCAATCGCTAAGTGGATTGGTGTCTTTAGTTTAAATGGTGACATTAATTACAATTTCCCTTACAAAGAAGATTTGACACCGAAGCGGCACATCACAACGACAGAAGAAAGCAAATCGTCATTTACGTGTTTAAACAACGATGAAGTACCTTGAAGAACCGCAATTATCGTGGCTTAACTCGGTGCTGGGAAGTTATGAGATTGGTGATCGTGTATTAAACGGAAAGTTGGAGACATACTCGTGCAAGAAGGCGGGTAGCGACAAACGTCTGGCCAAGAGTCTGGAGCTTTATTACCAGCAGGAAATTGAAGCTTCTGCTGAATTCTTAGGCTCATCCCCTTTGGGACCGATCGCGGCTCCTGCTACGCGCAAGCTTTTGATTAATCTCATTTCCACAATGAATGCCAGCTTTCCTGATTACGACTTTAGCGCCGCTAGACCTGGACAATTCCGAAAGGAGTCGGACTTTCGTATAGCATTGCAACGTATAAATCACGACTTGGCTGAATTACTGGACGCTGAGGGTAATGGTTTTGCGGAGAAGATGTGGGAAGCAATTGCCGAGGCCATTAAGCTTGACGAGTGTGACGTTTATAGCTACATACCAGACATGGACTCAGACCCGTTCTCGGATGGGAATTTGTACGTGTATTTTTATTTTGATTGTGACAAGAAGTCATTTGTAAAGTCTTCAATTGTTTTACACGTATGCAGGTGGTCCTTTAACTACTTTTTCTACAATAAGATGCAGAAGAAAGTGCTTTACTTTACGTGTCTTTGCAAAGGGTAAGTGTCACCAGATTGGTATTGTGGTTGTTGCTGGAGTTTAATTGCTTTCCGTACAAAAAGCTTGACATACGATAGCGAAGTGGATGATGAAGTGATGGATGAGTCAACTTCCACGGACGAAGATGGAGAGGACGCGATGGAAGATTATTTTGGAATGACATCTGACTGGTACGATGAGGCTGGGGGTCTACAAAATATTATCAGACTGAGTATTGAATGTGCTGATCAGGGAGGACGGCTCATAAATTCGTTCGCACATTATCGCAGCTCCTTATTTGCAGAAGGTGGAGGCCTTAGGTGATTATGCCGCGTCAACGCTCCTTTCTTTCTCCAAAGATTGTACGCTCACTAATGAGACTGCTAAACAGTTGAATTAAGTGTCGTGCAAAGCTGCTATGTTGTACTGTAACTGTAAACGTAATCCTCACCTAGCTTAAAGTTCTTATTGTTCTTTCTTACACAACTGTCAGATGAGCTTGAAATATAGAAGCGCGTAAGACTAAATGCACGTGCTTTTCTAGAAAAAAATAACTTGCAGAAACGTTCCGTGAATGGTAAAGACCTCGTAGATCATATATACTCTTTTACTCAAGCGACTTGCTACCACGCTGTTCATTGAGATTCCAAAAGTAGACTGCAGGAGCAGTAACTCGCAAAGACGACACCTGCATTGATTGAAATGTCTAAAGAACGCACTGATAGCATTTTTAATATTGGATTCTGTTTCAATCTTAACTTTCTCATACCCAAACGCATCATTGTCCTCAAATAGAGAAGAGCCTTTATGTCGGTATTTTTATGTTAGTACGTATGATGCTTCCAATTCGTACCAGTGAAATATCTAAACTACAGTGAGTAGTGTCAAGACGGTTGTCGAGCTCATGTGAGTAAATAGGTTGGAATGATCTTTCTTTTGCTTACATCATTAATAAAGTAAGATTGTCAACGTAATAATCAGCAAGACTACAATATAGATTTGTATAATACCTGCATGAAATGATACCTTGCCCCCTCTATTGTCATGTTTCTTTAACCGCATTCCAATCTTCAAATTGTACAATGCGACGCTCGGCTTTGCGAAGGCCTGAAAGCCTGACGGATAAGTACCGCATTCTAGGCAAAATTGGCGAAGGTACATATGGTATGGTGTTCAAAGCTGAGGCTTACTCAGCAGCGTTGCTTCCACGTCCATCTGTTGGTGGAACGAACGCTTCAGAGGACGAGGAGCCCATGACGTTCGCTATTAAGCTAGTCAAGTCTCATAAAGAGGGCAAAAACGACGTGGTTTTGTCGAGTGCTACCATTCGAGAAATTAAATTATTGCGAGAGCTGCATCATGACAACGTCGTCCATCTCCATGATGTGCATGTGGATCCAAGGGAGAAATTATTGGCCCTCGTATTTGAGTACGGAGATCACGATCTGCACGACATCATCGTACAGAGCAAACAAAAGCCTTTGGGCGAGTACACGCGCAAGTCACTGATGTACCAAATATTAAAGGGGGTAGACTATATGCACGACGCGTGGGTCATGCATCGAGACATGAAGCCGCAAAATATCCTGGTGGTTGGTCATGGACGTAAGAGGGGTCAAGTCAAATTAGCAGGTTTGTCAAGCATTGTCGATTACTGCAATTATTGCACATTTGAAATCGTCATTTTGTGTCAAAATTTGGTAAATCTGAAGATTTAGGTCTAGCACGTATTTACAAAGAGCCGATCAAAGCATTAACTGATGTTGAGCGTGTAGTCGTGACGCTCTGGTATCGAGCGCCTGAGTTGCTACTGGGAGCAAAACATTACACAAAAGCAGTGGATTTATGGGCTGTGGGCTGCATTTTCGTCGAGTTGATTAATACCCGCGAGCTGTTCTGTGGTAAAGAGGTGGAAGGGTCAAATGCACCGTTTCAAAAAGATCAGCTGGATAAAATTTTTAGAGTTTTAGGTATGCCGACTTCGCAGTCTTGGGAAGGATTAGAGAATCTTCCTGAATACAATCACCTCGTGCAGATGGGACGAGAACGAAAGTACCCGACGCAGTCGGAGTTGAAAAATGCAGTCAAAGTTGGTCCGGGCCGTGCTGGCGCAGCGTTACTTGATCTCCTTTCAAGACTTTTAGAATATGGTATACATTCATTATTTGCCCTTGTAAAATTGAGTTATTCTAAGCAATTTGTGCATATGTTTGCCTCATACAGACCCTGAAACACGCATTACGGCTAAAGAAGCGCTTCAACATGAGTACTTCAAAGAGATTGTAAGTCCTTTGTCGGTAGTCTGCGACTGATACATCTAGCTTGACCGTTGTACATTTCGAGCTGAATAGGAGCCTGAACCTCGAGATTGGGCGTTTGATGAACCTGGCAAAGAACCTGTCTCCTTTCGTACGCAGACCGTTGAACCTGTAGCGGACGATGCACTTCCTTGGAGAAGCAAAAAAGAAGCTGTCACTGGAGCTGAAGGGGGCGCGTCCAGTCCTTTTCGCGACAATCCAGTGAATCGCCCTTTACAACATCATAACGACCATCGTAATCGAGAGGGAGACTCGCGTAGTCGTAGCCACCAAAGCTCACGAGATGCACAGCAGCAACCTCAACGACGTAACGATCGTAACAATTCTGGAGATTTTAGTTTTGCACGAGACAATCGAAATCGAGGACAACCTGGTGGAGGAAACATACAAAATCCAAGCGGGCAGGCATGGAGAGATCGGAGCACAGGTCGAATGCCAAGTTCTGGCTCTAATTTTGGTCCAGCGGCTGGAAATAAGCGACCAGGAAATGGGGAGCGCCCCATGAGCGGAGGTCGTCCACGTACTCCAAAACAACAACGACGAAGATGATAAGAAAATAAAATGTGAGTGTATTGTTTGCATTGTTTATTACAGCATTAGATGAAATGAGGCGGAAACAGCACAATAATTGTAGAAAGCAACGCGTTGCTGTTTCATTTTGTGAAAGCTCATGCTTACTTTGGTGTTGTGTCAGCCAACAAGCGTTCCAATTCAATAAGACTATCCACTAATAGCTCTTTAAGCTGAGGTAAATCCTTGCGGTAGCTAGAAAGCTGGAAAGCCGACCCCTCTTTTTCAATTCCGTACCCAATGCCGTAACAGTCTTTGTTAACAGGACCAAAGCTGCCACCCTCAAGCGCCGGACTCGACAAAGTGCTAGTGGACAGGATGATTTTACTCATAATTTCATGACTTGGTAGCGTGTAGAAATCAGGTACATTAACGCCTTCTATGTCAGCCATAGCTCGCAGAGCAAAGAGATGGCGGTCAAAGCCTTGACCCATGACGCCATTCTTCGTAAGCTCGCTGTGTTTGTTGACAGCAGTTCGCAACGCAGCAACCTTTTCTGCGTCCGATGCCGACGGATTCATCATAGTACGTACGAAATTAACGGCTTCGTTTGTGCAACTGCGCACAGTTTCAGTGCGTCCGTGTTTAAATGCCGCTGTGCTAGCGCTTTCGTACGTGGCAACAAACGTTTGATGCAATTTAAAGTGCGCTAGTTGGATCGTCATCTGCATGAGTCCGTCCGTGCCAATGTCATACTGCTTACCAACAGCCCTTGTCACCGGAGTCTCTGCACACGCAGTCACCAAGGTTGAGACCCACTTATTGTACGTTTGTTTCGCCTCGTTCAGCAATTGTTTTATCTCGCCGTTAACATCCCAAGAGAGTTCTTTAACTCTTGCCTGTGTACTCGCTTTAAGCACTGGATACTTGACACTGTCATTGTATAGCTCATTAAGGTAGCGCAAAACGGCCACACCATCTCCCCAAGCATGCTCAAAGCTCACTGAAGCCATGCCATTAGCAGCAACAATCAGCTGAAAGCTCTTATCAAACCAATGATTCGAACCATCACCAGCCAAGAAGCACCTGCTCTCTGCTTCCACGGTGGAAGGAGACTCGTGCTCTAGACACACGACAAATAGCGCACTATCAATCAGCTCCAAGCTGTCCTTATTAACACCATCATATGCCTTAAGTTTCTGACGAGCGTTGGCCCACGCATCACGGTTCATAGTCGTTAAAAGGCCCATTCCTGGCTGGTCAGGCGTGCTTTGGGTCAACGGCTGAGCCAAAATGGCGTCAATATAAGCCAGAATGCTCTCATCAGGAATCGCTTTGCCATCTGCAGTGAGCACATCAAACGTGTAGAATTTCGTACCTCGTTGTACGACCACATGTGTGGAATCAGGCGTGACTTTAAGCTCATCTCGTCCTAGTCTCGGCACTCTCGTACTGGAAAACAAGTGTTTGTACTGTGACATGTCAAGTGGGTACGCCCCAAAAGCAGCAGCTCCATAGAAACTCATGCGTTCTGGCAATAACTTACAAAAGTACTGAAAAGCTTTCATTCGACTAAGATCCGGTTTCGTGTGAAAGATATCGGGCTCAAGCTTCTTGTCGCGGAGTGTACAATATACACGGACAGTAGATGCAATCAACGATGCCGCACGTTGATTCTGAGAGTTTTTTGCCGCAACAGGATCCATTTTGAGCTTTATCTGTGGATTGTAATTTATCGGGAGCGGCTGCCGATCGTCAAGGTACATTTCAAGCCACCATTGATTAATATACGACGTATGCTTATTGGCAGCATCACGAGCTAGTAGTGCGTGATGTAACGTTGGACCTAAACCATTCTGAAAGTCTGCAACCGCACGCTTAGTTTCCTTTAGTTGCTGAGGCGTTACGACGGGCTCAACAGCAGCCAAGTAGCGAGCTAACGTATCCTTGAGCTTTGGAATGGGAAGACGCATTAAGCTCTTTTGAAAGTGATAGGTTGGAATAATCGTGTCCTGCACATAGGTCGCGGTTGAAGAGAACGCGCGGCTTAGCGCAGGTCGAAAGGAAACAGGAATTTGCAGCATCTCGTCAAGCGCAATCTGAGAACCTGATGTGATAGAAAGCACTTTTCGTTTATGAATAATTTTTTGCACTTCACTTGGTGTTAATGTGAATCTTTCTAGGAACGGAAAAAAATGTCGGTATTCATTAAGATTACGGACTGCTAGGCGTAAACCAAGACAAATTAAAATAAAGCGCATATTATTGCATCAATCTGAACAGATTTGATTCCAAATATCTATGGACTAATGAATTATCAGAGTGAACTACTAACTAATCGTGTAAGCTGTTTCAAAAGCTCTTGGTTTTGCTCCTTGTACGAGCGCAGAAACCCACCCTCGGGCATTAGAGAGCTCGCGTTCACAAATTTTGTGAACGCGAGCTCTCTGAATAAATTCTTTTCTTGCGTTAAGTGCACGGCATATCCGTTGCATCATTGACATAGACCTTCACGATTTCGAACATAACTCGGTTATGCTGCTTTGAGCCTACTAGTCGGGCTCACTGGGAGCCACCTAGGCATCCAACCGAGAATCCAAGTTCTTCGGTTGCTGAAGGATATATCAACATAAAGTATAGCTTTTAAATGGCACTAAAAATGTTTATCACAATGAAACCAAATATAACGCGTAGCGTGAGACTAGCAGCCCACGTGCCTTTCGGACTTCTTGACGGAGTCCCATCACCTTATTCGTACTAAGTGCAAGTCAGGAGTTTATATATAAGTTATATATAACTCAGAAGATTTCATCAAGATAATAGTACTTTTGGAAAGATCGAGGATAAATGTGGAATGTACGTATTGGACACATATATTACGTCCCAACCACCTAGAAAACGTAGACTGCTTCACCGCATTCTTTGTGTAGATAAGGATTCGCTATCTCCAAATGACATTGTCCTGATAGAAGGGGGTTGTGGGCCTCGGGCGAATTGTAATTGTAGTATTGGTATTCCAAAAGCATTAATGTCTTGTATGAGGTGTACGACAAACCTGTTGCTTTTGGTTGCACTTGTTGACGGTCGAGTCTTACTGGATCGTATCCTTTGTGCGGACTAGTTTGTTGCGCGGATTTCTATCTTCCAGTCAGTCAGACACGCTAGAATTGTTCGTCACAGTAGTAAAACCAAAAAAACTAACACATATGTAGGCCCAAAGGTCGAAAACGGTTGTAGCTTGTCCGGGGGCGTTCACAAATATATATGCGCTGGCGTGACCTCCAAAAACGCCTTAAATAGGCGATGGTGGGAGCACAACCGGCTCATAGTGTGAGGCCGCTTATGGTAACCTTGCAGGCCTTTGACGGCGAGAATATGAAAGTTTTTTGTCCCTGAAGAATTATGGTTTGGCCATGTATGAGCTAATGCATCGCGCTAAAGATGCCCAAATGTCGCGCGCGAGAATAATACTAAGGTGCAGTGGATTATAAATAGAGGCACTTCTGAAATGCAATGTGCTACGAAACGGATGTCGCGGGTGTCTACACTGGCTACTCCAGCAAATCGTGTGCGCTCCAGCTTTGTTCCACCTGCCAAGCGAGGCGGAGCTGGAGAACTATGCCCAAGCCTTGAGAGCTCTGGTTGCCACGATAGCTGCAGTCCCTACTCTGTAGGAGTTAACGATTCCTTTTCCATGTATGCCTTTGTACAGCCGTGAATAGCATCTTCCACCACATCTCTTTCAAGTAAGCCTTTTTCGTGCATTGAATGCGAATCATAATTTCCGCGTTGAGGGAAGGTTGGCAATCATAAATAAAACATCTACAAGCGCGTCAAATACAACGAATTTGAAGGGTCTAGATGTGGATAAAGATAACAGCAGTTTCATTTTTGATCAGCTCGCGATTTTTTATCTGTAGTAGCACCAAAAACTCGAGGGAATTTTAGTGATTAGTATGCGTAGAACGCCCAATAAGAAAAAAACGGGTATTACTATATCTAGCTTTCGGCTATCTCCTCATGCTGCGGAACTATCAACCTAGGACTCATTACCAACATCAATCTATTGGGCTTTTCGGAACCGTGAAAATTCTCAATAGGCTCGGGAGATACGAACAATTACGGATGACTTAATACTGCAATAATCAGTAGCCAACACACAAAGCCTTGAGGATTGCAAGTACTATATTGATATATGTGCATCTTTTGACAAAAACATGTCGAAGGTGTTGCTAAACCATAGACAGCATCTAGTCCAGGGTCTGAGTTTGAGATATAATATCACTTTAGTTGCTTTAGCACCATAAGACAAGGATTGACTAGGAATCAACTACAATCGGTGACTCGCTCTGTTCTCCTGCTGAAGCTCTGGCAAATCATTATTTCACTACTGACGGGAAGTAGAGGCGCTTTTTGCGCGAGCAGGAAAAGCCTCAGCGCGAACATATAAGTCTCCATATTGTCTGACAAAAATAGTGCTATGTGCCTGGAGCAGAGCTTGGAATGCAAAAGCGGGAATGACCAGCATTATAAACATAGGTTAGGATTGTGTATCGCGGCTCCAGCGTAATTGCGGTGAAATGAGTCCCAGTCAATGGCTGAAATTACCTGCTGAAATTATGCTCTGTATGTAAGTAGGGTACACCGGATAGACGCTCAGCCATTTTGTAGTCGACATACCTAGTAAATCGATTTTCCTTTTTTGCTGAGTATGCCTCTAAGTTAAGATATGAGCCGGACGGGCTTTTATGGTGAAAGCGCTTTCACGTCGCCTCGACTATTACCCGTCACATGCCACGATGGTGACGTCGCCATTTGATGAAAAGATACTGGTCGATAGCAACAATGTGCTAAGTTGTTGAGAGCTTTGGAAAGCAAGAAGTTTGTGAGCTCATGGATTGCTAATTTGAGTGCGCGCTTAGATATGTGCTACGAAGCTTGTCGTAATAAAGCACTGACCCACAATCAGTGTGTAGTGGTGCCTCATGATCGGGGCGTCCTATACAAAATAATGTACGAAATACATGATATTCTGTGGGTGACCACCTCCGAAGAGGTAGTACATACTGCATGGCGAGCTATATGTTTTGATGGCCAAACACGCATAAATGGCAACAAAATATGTGAGAAAAGGTCAACAGTTTACACCCCATCGTATTCTTTAACGCCTTTTGACAATCTGTTGGTCTGGACAGACTGTTGTCAGTTCATCAGTATCAAATCCCTTTCGCTCTTTCAAATGTGCCGGATCATACCAGTATTTTGGTCTTTGAAGAGCGGCTGAAAACGATGGCTGATTTTGCTGCTGTCAGTGATACCGTAACTGGGAATAAAATATCTTACTTGTTTCTTGGAAAAGCCTTTCGCCAACATGGTTTGTATGGTCAATGTTTCGGAGCCATTCCCAGCGAAGTTTTGGACACATTATTTAAGGTGTTAAGCATCAGCTGCTTGGATATGTCAACTGCCGACCATACGCACACAGTCGGTCGTACGAACGTGTAAACTTCGTTTTGATAAATATCGTTCGGAGCACTTGCGCAGAAAGACTGCGATGATGGAGCCTGTTGTTCCCGATCATTGAGTTTGCGTGATATAACTCAGTACATGTCCGTACAGTTTATCTTCCATATTTTTAAATTTGGTTGGTAAATTCTTGGATACATTGACACAGCTACTGAGTGGTTGAAGTAAAAGTGGGGAAAGGTTGTCCCTAAAAATCGGCCTTTTGAAATCAGCCCGGCAATACTTTGCAGCGAAATAGAGATTTCATTTGGTGAGTTTGAGCGTCGTGCGCTGAGTACATGACGCTATGACAGATAGTCTTATGTGCGAGAGGAAATGCCAGCACCTAGGGTATGCGAAACACGCTCTAAAATGTAGTGGGACAAAACATTCTCCCAAATTAACTTGCTATCTAAACATGCAGTGTTTGTAGTCTAAATACTGAGTCGCGACAGCAATTTATCGGACGTAGCGAATCCGGGTTCACTTGTTCATTGAATATCCATGATGTATGCGAGCTTATCTTAGGTTCTACCGAAGTCTTATCACACTTCCGCTCTTACAAGCCAGGCAGATGTGGTGCGCTCTGTTGATGCTGATGCAGCATCCTTACTTCCACCAACGGCTGAGCTACCCTCTGCTGTAGCAAAAACACAGTATTAAACTGATAAGATGTCTAAAGCCATGTCGTGCGATGACGAAGCTGAAAGAGCGAAATCACGATCATACCCACCTCATCGTTGGACGCGTGTTAAAATTACTGGACGGGGTGTTCGCGCCGCTACGGCCAAGAATGATCAGGAGAACCAGCCGCCGGAGGGTCGGTTTCTGCTAGTTCTGCTCGATAAACAAAGAATGAATATATTCTCATCTGCACCATCTAGTGACCGGGTGGGTACACCAGCCCTGGACCCAGAATTGGATCGATCATCCTCCCTCAAAAATATCATGATATGTTGGGATCTCACGCCCGTCTACTCGTCCATTAGCACCCCAATAGAAAAATCAGGGTCGTTGTTGTAGCGTGCTCAATGCTTACGAGTAATGACCAAAACTTTGGATAGTTCAATACTAGGTCGATAGATGTACCAACTGCTTTGAGGCGACAAAAAAACTGCTAGAATGAAGAGCTATATGTGATATGTTTTTACGCTAACTTCGGCATAATCCTCTATACTTTGTTAATACTCGTAAAGCGTTATGATGTGGGGGGGGTCTGAACACTCTTCAAAACCGTATAATATTTACGGCTGCATCTATGTAGGTAGGGCTTCTTGAGTAAGATCTAGCTTGTTAAGGACAGGCTAGAATACGTCGTGAGAGACGGTGGACTGTCGGCACACGACCCACCTACGGAAAAAGCATAATTTTTTAATTCGTGCTGAGAAGAGGCTGAGAGCAGTACGGTGGTTTACCCCTTTGTATTTTTCCAGGTGAGAACGGGGTTGTTAGGACTCGGATATCCGCTGCATCCTTCTCATGAATGAAGACCTTGGCCTCCGTACCGAGTAATATCGAGGGTGTCTGTCGCAAGGACCGCGCTTGTCTCAGAGGCTCACCGGGACATGTGAGGTGGTATGAACGAGACGATAAATTATACGACGGTGCTTCCAGAAGCAGGCAGTGTAGATTGCAAAGAGTATGGTGGAACTCCCTCTTCAGTTGCTGTTGTTTGAGCGCTCACCTTTGCGTAATTTCAAAAATTGTTAGTTCCAGTGTGTGCAACATCTTGATGGTAGAGGGTGTGATGGGGTTCGCACTGTACTACAACCCTACACTTCCGTATGATTGTACAGATACAATATCATATAATTGAGCAAGTTTCCACTGAAACTTTTGTGTGAATCTCATAATTTAGAAATACCTAATTTTAGGTGCCGATAACCGATGGAACTCCGTAAAGGAGTGGATTTGGGCTGCCAACGTTAGGTCTAGCGACGAAGATACTCAATATTGGATACGGTAAAACGTATTAAATTGAAATTGTTATAGCAGGGCAAGCTAGGTACAAAATTACTTAAGATTTTGCGTCGGCTTCAGGGTGAGCTTACAAACCATTATTTGTTCGCCGTATACACGGACTCTATGAGCTAGTCTGAATTTAGCTGTGTTGGAACGCTGTCGCGATATAGACTCTACAAGTCTGCGATAGCAAAAGCACAGAAAATAGGGTTGTATAGCTTACTCGAGTGTGAAATCGAGAGTCTTTTTAGATAATTAGAACAAAGTTGTGCTATTTATTACCAAGCGCGGCATATTTAAACAAATGCCAGATATATCTGCTATCATGCCTTCAGAAAATCCCAATCTAGTCTTCAATTTTTGATTAACATTTGTTCAGCATCGCCTGTATCCCTTACGTACACTTTGTACCGAGAAATATTTGACTCAGCAAGTCCGCGGCCCACGTGTTCCGCGGACCTCCCCTTTAATTTAGCACCGTCTCTATATTAACCATTGAATGTCACGTTACTATAACGAAATGATATTCCTAAGTAGGTAAGTTGATGTCTGCGATTGTGTGGGTTTGATGCTTGAATGTCACTCCACAAGTGCTTGCCGACTTTTTGAACATCCACTTTTTGCAAATACTTCCTAGGCTCAGAGCAGCAAATTACAAGTTTTTGATGTCTATAGCTCTGGTTGTTCATGATCGTGCTAGTACAGCTTCCGACCAAGTCTCGAGCCTGGGTGGGGCCAGGTCCCACATTTTGCTTGCATGTGGCTCTATGTTGAGCTAGGCGACCCTGTCTCTCCACTTGGGTAGATAAAGCAGGAGAGTGTGCTTAGTGCAAAGACGTAATGGCACCAGGTAAATTTTGCAAAAGCGGGGCCTAAACCTTAATTTGTTTCCAGTACAACGGTATTAAATTGATGTAATTGCTAATCGCGGTAGCCCGCCGGCTCATTATTTACTCTATTTTGCAGTGGATAACCCTTGCCCATTGAGCCGTACCGGTGGGGGGGGGAGTTCTACCGCAGCTGTTGCAAGACGAAAAATATGGCAGCTTGTCACAACAATCAAGCCGGTTAAGCCACGCCATCATCGGAAGAGCACTTAACTATTTAAACTCGTATTCTGCCCGGAGCGGGAAATAGATTCGCTGCAATGTATTGTTGTGACTGCGCTTCGTCATCAACAATGCGCTTTAGATCCGAATGGTTTGTAAAAAGCTACATCAATGTGAGGTCAAAAGAAACCTAGCATGTGTATTGCACTTTCATTGGAAAATTACGGTTTTAGTCAAATGTCATTCTATCTACGACCTTATATGGTCCGATGTAACGAGATCAGAACAAGTCTTATAGACTGCAGACACTCATATATGAGCAAGTTAACAACGTCTAATCTGTTATCGTTTGCTATCAATTCGTGTATGCCTTGTCTGCATATGCCACCATCGCGTCGCTTTTGCATATCTTGGATCGCAGTCGTTGCTTTGCACACTCGTCACACTTAGCTCAATCAGCGGGTCGACGTCTGCAAATCAGTCAACAAGCTTTCCTCCATTTAGGCCGGCGCCACTTCGAAAGTGTTTCCGGGAAATTGAAGCTGACAAAAAGGGTGGAAATCGTACGAAAGCCTTTTGTAGAACATACTTCGATCGTTGTGTAATCTCAGTAAGTGAGAGCACCGTGCTTCTACCACCATGACTGCTTTTTGCAAGTGCTTTGATGGTTAAAATTATTGCTCTGTAAAGTTAGCTGTCTGAGGATGCTCGGCGGTGAACATGTACAATCTTGCCGCCAAGGGTCTTAGACACAGTTTGACATAATTTATTGTTAAGCAAGTGATCTATACGTACAATGACCACCAGCAAGCCATGTCGGCGAGGAACGATCATCATGATTGTACCTTTAGCGATAACGTTGACGCTGGTAGCATTATTATTTGTTATCCTTTTCAGACAATCGACAAAGTTCCGGACGCGGCTTCTCTATGAAACAAGGATAAAGTGTATTTAAAAATACAGACGGAGTGGGTAGATGGCCAAAGGCGCCCTTGCATGATGCGAGACTTTAATTCGTGCGCACATAAGTGTTCACCCAATTAAATTATTTTCGTCATCAAAGCGTAGCACGAATGCCAATGTCTTTTGAGGTGGTTACCCAAGGGGTATAATACCATTTGGACATGCGGTATTCACCATTTTTAACCACCACATACGCTTAATCGTCCAGTGCTTCAGCAAGCCTTGGAATTTGGGATAGCGGTGCAAACTTGCTACTTTAGGCTTCGATTGACTCACCCCGATGGCATTTTTTTTAACCAGTGTCGGTCTTGACCCCTTACGAATATCGTGTTCGGTGCACAACATGACCTTCCTGACGTGCGACGGTCCATAGTCTGGGTAACATGAAGTGCATCTGTCGCCATATAGCTAATTTATACTTTTCTTACCTTTGGTGTTATATTCGTCAAAGAATACTAAGTATCTGGCATTCTCTGCGACAGATATGGTTGAGATATCGCTGTGTACAATAACGCATAATCTGTAAAATTCAACGATAGTTTCGAGCCACAATAGCACACTTTATCGCCAGTAGCTTCTGTCACGAACTGAAATTGTCATAGTTGCCGCATTAAGCTGAAGAGGTTCAGGCTTATGGACGCGTTTATGTCTACTTGCATCTGCCGGGATTGAAACAAAGCTAAAGGCTGAGGCCGAAGCGTTAGGGAGGCGTGAAGTAGCCAAACCGGATTTGGCAAGGCCACAGCTGAAGCACGCATGTGCTACTCCAACTCAATCTGATACTCCGCCAAATCCTGTAGACTACCTAGTCTGCGGCACCTCAGCAATATTTGACATTTTCTAATGGAGTTTAGTGGGGCGTGTCATGTCGGCATGATTTGCATTATGCTTATACATGTAGTTGGCCAGGCCAAGCTACTTCACAATGTCCAAATTAGACAGTGATTCTAGCTAATGTATCATGGGCTTCCCTTCGTTAATCCTGCTCACAGACTATGCATTCAATTGCAGCAGCTAAAAGACGAATTTTGTCATCGCAAAAGACACACTTTCCTGTGCTGGCAACTGCTTCTGTATGTGAATACTCTTGATCGATTTATGTAAGTGTTTGACGTGGATCTTGACATTCTATTTACTGCCCTTCAAAGAAATGGATGGAATATTGTCAGAAAGTACATGTGTGCGCACTGTGTGGGCTAAATGGCTGTGTCACCAGATAATCAAACGTCACTGTTGCGTTAGGCATTCCCAAAGGAATGACTTAGCATTCTGCTTCACGTACTCACTTTATTAAATGTCGCTCTTAAACAGTTACAATATACACTTACTGATTCATGAGCACGAAGTTCAGTGCCTGGGTTGCGGAGTTGCGCTCCTATTCCCGGATTTGTTTCGTGTTTGTACGGAAAAAGAATTTTGGTGTGGCATCAATCTCTCACTGATGGATAAGCGCTCAACATTTGTCTTCGATTATACGAATGACATAATCTCTACGCGCACGACACCCATGCCTCAATGTAAGGCGAACGTTGAAGTCGCCTTGCCATAGACCGTATCTGAAATCGAGGTTTGGACTAAGCAATGTCTTACACTGTCAAAGCCCTCACTCTTCACAAGTACACCCGACGGACCTTTCACAGCTGAAAAGACACGCAGATATTGAAACTGTAGTTGATCTTTTAAATGCCTCCGTGTATTGTCCATTGTGCTCAACAGTCGCGCATCGTACGTTATTTCACGGCGCACTAAAATCAATCAGGCTTTTAAACAGCTTCACAAAGGCCTGGACGTTGACTTTGACAGCCAGCAACCCCTAAAGGTGAGGTCCACTTCTTTATATAGAAGTTTCCCTTTTAAAATGACTCCATCGGGAAACAAACACAGATGCCGTAATCTCGTATATTCAACTCTGGATATTTATAATTACCAAAAGATAAGTATGTATAAAAGTTATTCACTCCGAAAAGGGGGAGTCCGCACGTCAGAAAAAAGATATATGTGAGATATAGTAATGAATAAATCTAGTAATTCTCCGGATGGAATGTATCTTTGATATATTCACTCGTGAATTAGAACAGCGAAATAAAAGTGTTGTTACGTTAGAGGATCTCGATTTTGTTCCTGATAGCAGCGCAGAAAAACATTATTCGCTAACGTGGACTCTTGTAGTGTCCTCAGCAATCCTGTTGCACTTGATAGAACTTGTGGTCAATCCCATCACTGAGTCGTTAGAAGTTTGTATCCTCTGTGATAATGGGGTATGAAATGTTCGAATATCTGCAGCTGAGACAAATAGACCAGACTAATACACAATTGCCGATGATAAGTCCCGATGGAACTAAAGAATTGGCGGTTAAGTAGTCGAAAGTGGTAACCGCTCTAGAAGGCGCTAAGCATTTCCAAGAATGAACTTATGAGGCACATCCACAAGCACTTGAGTCGGCAGTGAAACACATGGAATCGACCGTAGAACGCTATTGTGGGCCTTGTGAGGACCGAAACGGTAAAACCATTCCCATGGACAAGTCAAATTAAGAGAGCAATTAATAAGGTCTTTTTTTACTGATCCACAGCGCAGTCGCGATCTCAAACCTGGGAGGACACGTGCA
The DNA here is from genome assembly GCF_900000015.1 of Plasmopara halstedii. Classification (NCBI taxonomy): domain Eukaryota; phylum Oomycota; class Peronosporomycetes; order Peronosporales; family Peronosporaceae; genus Plasmopara; species Plasmopara halstedii. The sequence continues at coordinate 452,651 of NW_020186963.1, read as the reverse complement.
AGACTGGGATCCTATGTGCCAAATCTGGGTCGAACAGGCGTTCTCAACGTGCGAAGATTATTGCGCCAGATGTCATGAGTGCTCATTTATTCTAACCAGGCGTGTCTGGTCTATCTAAGCGTTCTTCCTTCCCGTCAAAAAAGTTGAGAGATGGTGAAATATGTCCGAAAGGTAAGACATTTTATTGTCACAATGGTGTGTGACAGTGTCCTGAAAGCGTTAGCGGTTTTCATCTTCATGAAGGTCAACGAAAGGATGCGGCTTGCATGAAAAGCATTCGCATCCATTCAAGCTTGTTTGAAAAAGCTGTTGGCGTTGCATTCAGTTTGCCACAGCTTACGTGCTGCGAGGATCCAAAATGGGGTCATAGTATTGAGCTCGCCAGAAGCAATAGACCCGAGCAATGCTGTGGATATAGACAAGGGTCTTCCAACTGCCGAGCAGCTCCGCAGTGCTCTTAAATATTCATCTGCTACAGTAAGGCCATATGCTCCTTGCGTACACCTTCCCCTTCGCTTAAAACGTGTTGGGTATTGGGAGTTTTTTCGTGCCATAACTGGTGGAGTGGTTAAGTTCCACCACTCCACCAGTATGGTTAAGTTCCACCCACTTGCAAATCATGAATCAGCCTCAACCAAGAAACAGGAGCGCTTTTTGCACGGGCACGAAGCAACAATAGCTTCCATGCAAAGCATAGGATTGTCCGCAATTGACTGAGATGATATCGTTTTGTGCCTCAAGCAGAGCTCGATAGGAAGAAGCAGCGCAAGTCAAAGTTTTATCATGAGATGCAAAAGGGTGATTGTATAGTTTGGTGGCTAAATTGTATTTATGCTGGATTGAGTAATAACGAAATTTTCAGAATTGTATGTCCGATGGGACGATAAAGAATAGCTGCGAGCCTTTGCTTCCTGCGCAAAAGTGGGCAGAGGGCTAAAGCGATTGGGTGTTTCAGTTTTTTCGTGCCATAACTGGTGGAGTGGAAGGCGACTGTGAGTCATAGGTAGAGGGCCAAGCCATAAAGACAAGAAGAATGGTTTGTCTTTGTCACCATGTGACTCAATTAATGAGTCAGCACACCATTTGACTGGCCCATCATCAGCGAAGTGAAGCTCTGGCGATGAAGACCAATCAGTTGTGAATGCGGTTACCAGAGTCGTATTAGGGTTCCGAGAAGTATCACAAATTACTCAGAAGGGGGCAGTGACTTTCATGAAGCCTGTGCATCATTTCTGTTCTTTGTTGAAGGGGTATTAAAACGTGATGGTGAAATTTCTACCATTCCATGTAGGTATCGATGTAAATTCTTCATTTTCGTCGCCCTCTTGACTCCGAGCATGTACTCACC
>NW_020186963.1:424984-451293 GCF_900000015.1 Plasmopara halstedii | reverse complement strand
ACTCGCCATCAAATGATTCCACGAGCGACTCGCCATCAAATGATTCCACGAGCGACTCACCATCAAATGATTCCACGAGCGACTCGCCGTCGACTGATTTCACAAGCGACTCGCCGCCAACTAATTCTACAAGCGACTCGCCATCACAGGTCAGTAATAATTTTACGACCAACTCGCCATCACCGCGATCTACATCAGAAGAAAATAGTAATGTTGTTCCAGAGTCCACTAACGTTCGCCCGCTATCCTCGCAGTCGGATGCAAAAGGCACGAGTTCGGCAGTGTTTGTGACCATTGGTGTGCTAGCTGCCTGTATTTTTGTCGGTGCGCTGCTCTTTGCCATGTACTCACGAAAAAAGAGGCGCGATGGTGCACAGGCTGATGGATTTGGAGGAGCGGCAGCATTTGTTGCTCCTGCTGCCTCTATAGCGAGTGATCTTGAAGGCAGCTCAAGTAATGACACGCCAAAGAGCGACATTGTCACGATGTAGTTATTTCGTTTTCTTAGAAACGTACCTACAACTTATTGTTCTGGTATATTACCTCGCTGGCATTCCTGCGAGAAAAGGGTGCCGTCAGTCGAGACAATTTCTATTCTAATTCTATTACTGTTTTAGTCCGTTATCGTAATCTCGACGTATCAATGCCCTGCCACAATAATGTGCTGTATCTGATTGTACAATTCTTGGAGACTAATGGACTCTATGCCAGCTCGTTAGCGTTGCAACAGGAAAGCGGAGTAGATCCTTCTTGGTTGCGAGGAGTATCACATGAGGTTGCGCTATTACGGCGCTGGGTCTTTGCTGGCGATGTGAAAAGAGCTCGAGCTTTGCTATTGCCTTTAGCGACTGTGGATTTCGTGTCGGAGGAATTAAAAACTGCGCTGTCAGCTCTTAACGAGCTGGATATGGTCATGAAAAGTGAATTGCAAGATTCAATGCACTCAAGACTCGCACAAGCCAAGTTAAATTGCTTTCGAAAACTAGTCCCTCTATTTCGAGGACCTTTCAGTATGGAGGAGAGCGATGTTCAAAACTATGTGGCAATGCCAAAAGATCAACTGTTAGGACTTATTGATGATGCAATTCGACTTCATCGGCAAAAAGGAGAAAATGCAGCGCAGAATTGTATTACAGTGGCATGTAATAGTTACGACAAGGTTACAGTTGGTAGGGAGCAGGAAGTCAGTGACATTCTGCTAATAGATACACCACATGATGTTGTGGCGAGCGAAGAGAATTCGATTGTTTCTGTGGGGCACTCAGCGGAATGGATGACATTGCTCAAAAAGCAACACAATCCGATAGCTTTGTCAATTCAGTTGAGCACTAGTCAATGGCAAGGAGTTGGTGGCTATATTGATGGAGAGGATACAAAAAATGAGATGAGCACTGCAGATGTTGCTGTGAGCTGTGAGATTGATGTAAAGGAAGTTCAGGATGCAGCAGTGAACTGTGGACTAAATGTAAAAGAGTTGATAGATGTTGGGGTCAGTTGTAGATTAGAAAGCAAGACAGTTGATGCCGCAGTGAATTGTGAATCGATTGAGTGGAAGAGCGAAGCGATTCAAACAGAAAGTGTACAAGTAATAAACAAAGATGAAAACCAGGTGCTAGGACGAACTGAAGAAACGAGTAACCATCAAACGCAGAGAGGTCCAATCATTATAGCAGGAGTGCATGTTGACGAAGAGGAGTATGGGAGAGTAAATTTCGAGAATCACGGTAATCAACGAGACACTAATTTCCAGCGTTTGCAAAGCTCTAATATGTCAATCAAGAATGTCACAACCAGTGAGACCAACATCAGTCATTGCGATGCAGATGTCACTATGCCTCTAGAAATGAACCAATTCGAGTCGAGTCAGATGTTTGTTGAGAAAGATCCTTTACTGAAAAACGACAATTGGTCAAATTTACATCGAACGTTCAGTGTTGAAGCGAACTATCATGTCGAAGATTCGAATTTAAGAAGAATTCCGAAGTGTTATGATGAGCTGACGCTGGACCATGTGGTTTGTGCAGAAGTCGTAGCCGAAGTAAAGGAGCCCCAAGCCGTGCGTGCGCTTGATGTGCATCCTTCAGGATCTCATCTCGCTGTTGGCACGAACGCACGTGCGTTACGAATTTTTACCTTGTCGAGTCCTTTACACCATCATCAATTTTCGTGGTCGCCATCTCGTAACATGATACTCCCACTGTTGCCAGTTGCTCTTGAGCGACACAAATATCACGATTCGGGGATTTATTGTCTCGCTTATAATCCTCATTTAATTGGTCAGATGAGTGCTACGTCAATGGTTGCATCAGGAGCAGCAGATGGGTCGGCAAAGGTGTTGATCTTGAATCATACCGCATTTGTGCAAAATACAAATCAGGAGATTTGGGTCCAGCGAGGTGACAACAATGGGTATTTGGGTAAAACTCGGGCACTTCACTTTTCATCGCCGCATTTGCTATGGATCACTGCAACAGCTGATCGTCGCTTGTGTTGCTGGGATATTCGGAGAACTCACAAAAACGAGAAATCGGGCCTTGTTCAAACGCTAGATGGTCATGTTGGAGAAATTCAAGCTATTGCCATGCCCCATCCAGAAACTTCAGCGTCAACTAGTACTTTGCTACTAAGTGCAGCACTTGACAGAACCGTGCGGCTCTGGGATACTCGTAGTCGACGCTGTGAGCGTTTGGTGACGTCGGAAGCCCACGCTGCCTTCTCTTTACATTTTCATCCAAAAAATGACAAACTTATCGTTTCTGGCCATCAAGATGGCAGCGTGGCTTTATGGGATCTGCGGGCTACAGCACGAGATGCATTGCAGCGGATGATACCACATCAAGACGAGTGTCGATCAGTGCGTTGGTCTCCTGGAGGCCAATGGCTACTTAGCGCGGCCTTCGATGGAACACTCTGTGTCACGCAAGCATCTCGCTCGCTACTCCAGCCGTTAGCTAGCTACCACAAACATTATGGTAAAGTATTGCAAGCACAATGGCATCCAAATGAACCCGCATTTGTGTCCTCTGGTGCAGATAAACGGGTCAAACTTTGGACTTTTGGGTAATGTGCATAGTCCGAGCCTGTATTTATTATAGATCCGTGCTATACACATTCGAGGTTCGATAATGTATATGATACAGTGGGGACAAGATAGATGATTGCAGACTTTATTTACAAACTTTTGAGCTCTTTGCTACGATGGATATTTGGACGATCCACGTCTCATGCGAGATAGTGCAATTTTCGATGATAGCTCGGGTTCTGACGTTCAACCTTGTAAATGCAAATTTGTCTTCTTTTTCAGATGATTATTACCATTATTAGCTCCTAGACGTCAAAACTACATAATTATATAATTTAAGGGTGGTGCGAGTGGATACGTGAGATACAAGGCAAATTGGCGATAGTTATAACTAAAAAATAAGCTAGAGCGACTTTCAGAAACCAGGCTGAGCGCTTCAAATTGTCTCCTTTACTTGTTCCCAGGAGACTTAGAGCGTTTGTTCTTCTTTTTCCTGTGACTATTAGAGGAACCACCCAAAAAGCCCTTAGGGTCACATTCGGGACACAACCACGTATCTGGATGACGGCCGTCGGCCAGTCCGACACACTCGAGATGATACCACTGAGATGGATTTGGGCACGTTTTACCGTCGCACGCAATCATATTGCCATAGCTTGGCAAATTGCAAATGCAGTAGAGTTCATTGTCTTCGCCGGTATCGGCGTCTTTCTTCGTCTTTTTCGTCTTGCCACCCGACAGATTTGAGAGTTTCGAGCTATTTGGTGGACCTTTGCGTCCGTCGTTCCCATTCCCTCGACTGTTATAAGTGTTATTCCCCCCGCTCGAGTAACTGTTACCATGTCCGTGGTTAGAAGCATTCATAGAGACACCGTTACTCGAGTGATGATTAAAGTTGCTTGTATTGCGACCAGAAGAAACAGAGTGATCACGCTGCCGCTTGCGACTGTTTGACTTGCGCTTGGCCTTTTCAACTGCAGCTTGCAATTTGCGCTCTTTATCGCGAACAGTCGAACGCTTCACTGCCGCCCGCTCGCCATTACGCAAACGTTGCATAAACGCAACAATCGAGTCGTCTTCTTCTACCTCTAACGACAGATCAAAATGACGCGCCACTTGAGCTGCCAGATCTTCCTTTGTTGTGTTTTCGTTCAGTTTAAGGTGGTAGTACTTGGCGTAGCGCTTTAAGGCTGCAAGCTAATCAATAAAAATCATACATATAGTCAAATTCATTGCGGCAAGCGTTCAAGCGACAGCATACCCCTAAGCCCTTGAAGTCGACCATAAGCCGCGATGGGTACAAGACGCGCTTAATTCGCGGTTGGTGACTTATGTCGTCTACATTGTCGTAATAGCGTTCGCTATCTTCAGCTTCTGATGATAACAAATATTCAGTAGGAGAGACATAAGACGACATCATATATTTGTAGCTCGACATACCTCCGTCAAAGTCGTACACATTGTAGTGTTCATCCTAAACCAAATGCAGACACAAACGTGCATGAATGAAGAAGTCACTCGGCATGTAGAGTAGCAAGAAGTAACGGGAACGAGGAATTAAGCGTCTAGCCTACCATATTAATGCTGAAGACGGAGGACGAGATGCGAAGCTAGAGGCTGAGAGGGCGTCGACTTGAGCTGTTTTAGGAATTTCTGGTTAAGTGTTGATCTACAATTAGAGCCACATACTAATTGTATCGACACAAAAACGAGTCAGTAAGCATTTATATATATATCATAAGGATTTTCTTTAATAAAAGATATGATGGGTTCTAACAAAGTATTACTCCAAACTGATAAAGAATTTTTTGCAGAGCAATTGGTTATAATATAAAACTCAAAATATCTACAAGCACAATTTTCGCGAGATTCATATCCATCATTTAAGAAAATAATTTGATGCACAACATCTTTCATTTAGTAATATAACTCAGAAGTATAATAGAAACCTTCGGCGCGGAGAAAGCTTGACTTTGAGATTTCGCTCAATAAACGCACAAAGTGTTTAGCTCGTGTGCTCCTACTAGAAGCAGAATCTCAAAAGATAGCATTTCCGCTATTATAAGAGTACGAACATTATGAGCTTAATATGGTAAGACTGATATTAAAAGTAGGAATTAAATCTGTTATAACTCATACCTGATGTTTACCATTAACCCTCTCTCTTAGAAAACTGCCTTTCTTTTTATCCACGTGCCCCCAGTACTGTTAAATACTCACAAATACACCAAATTTCGTACAATTGAATGTAATAAATCAATTGCACCAAATGTGTACAAAACAGTCTGTTTACATATAAGAGCAAATTCCATATAAGAACCAAGACATAGTAAGCTTTCAGAAAGCGCCGCATTAGCGAGATTCCGGTCCTTAGAACTTCCTGAATTATCACGGCCAGGACTCGCGAAGCTTCTCAGAATGTCTGAATATCGTCTCAGTGATCCTTTGTGAGCATGGAGCAATTCTACTTTTTCCCCAAGGCATGCAGGACGGGCTTAATAAGCTGAGTTCTTGTTGGTTCGAGGGCGTGTGACAACATTGCTTCGAAGAAAGCCGAAGCGATAAATGCGCGTCTAGATGCTATGAGAATGTTCCTCTAGAGCACCTAGAGGAGAAGATGTCGGTATCGACAGCGTCCATGACGCCACGTCGACAACGGTGACTCCTCTCGACTCAGGTCGCTCATGGTAAGCCTTAAGACCTTCGAGGGTAAGGATAGAGAAAATCTTATGCTCTTGGTAAGAATGGCCAAGAAGGCTATGGCATCTGCCATGGTCCAGAACGAGCAACAGCGCGTGGCGCTAGCTAACTCCAAGCTCAGAAAGATAACGCAAGAATGAGCACTAACGTGCGGTGCTTCGATTGAAGCGGCGTCCCCCTCCTGGATATTGCTGAAGCGTCAGCTTTTGCAAGTGTTCTTGTCGCCTAACTAGGCATATTGCGTGCGATCGCATTTCGTTGTCGCCCGAAATGGCAAAAAGGAGTTGGTGGACTTTGTTCAAGAGTTGAGAGCTCTCATTGCCGGGATGACAGCCGATCCTCCCGATGCGGTCACAGTGACCCTCTTTATGGAGGCCCTCCGGCCAGAATGGATGTCTTCCGTGGGCATCCGCCCTCTTTTGAAGAAGCGGTGTACGTGGCGATGAATGCCGAATTCAGTCGCCACGACTCGGTTGGAATGCACACTCTCAGATCTCGTCGAGCGGGTCTGAGCCAATGAATCTCAGCTATGCTGAGAAAGAGGTGGGAGAGTTCCGAGCTGGATTATATTTTTGATTTCTTCTTATCCACACTGTCAGCTGAAGCCAACTATAATGTACAAGGTCGACTTGTCACGCCAAAGTTTATGACATAGTTATATAGCCGGGCAGCGCTTATACATCCGACGGTGTTTTGTCTGTGGAGACACCCGTCACCTTCGGACTGGATGTCTCCTACGCATGGCGCGCTAAGGTTCATCGAACAGACGTCCCCCTTCTAACCAGTCTTGTTTGTCGCGAGGAAAAGACAGAGACCAGTAGGGCGCCCCGCGCCCTACATGGAGAAAAACTGAGTTCTGTTGTGCCTCAAGGAGGTAGAGGGCAGCAGGGCCCAGCACTAAAGATATCCGTGCTCTTGATTACGGAACATGTATGCAAGCTGGGCTTATTGGTCGTAAAAGCCACCGTGATGGGCTTCGATAACCCATGGAAAATCCTTATCAATTCTGGTGCGTCGGGCAATTATGCACGACTCCACGATCAAGGGAGGTCAGCTGTTTGCTGAGGCGCTGAAAGCGCAGTTGAGTGACACCGCCACTTTTCGCTTAGCGACGGGGACTTGTGTATTTGTGCCGAGGGTCCCCGCGGACCTCGGTTTCCAGTTTGATGACTTCGATAGCGTGGAAGGCTGCTTAGTCTTAGACTTGGATGACAGGTATGATCTTATCCTTGATATGGCATGGTTGGAACACCATGAGCCATGAATAAATTGGACGTCGAAGACCGTGGACACTACACACATCTCCTGAGTGGACCTTCGGTGAGTCATGACTGGGAGGCGGAAGCGCTATTGGTGCGGGCACTGGACCGGGACGGTCAATGTGCTAGATTTCGGAGTATCCGAGTTGTCAAACACCGAATGTGTACAGGACATGTGCCCCGAATGTGGCTCGCGGGCTGGACGTGAAGTGGCACGTAACTCACTGAGCGCTGCCAAAGTCGCTGCATGCCAAGAGTGGCATGGTCAGCCAAGGGCCGAGGCATCGAGGGTGAGGCCCCAGTGATGCACGTGGAGTGGCACGTAGTCCACTGAGCACTGCTCACGCCTGGAAGCAGTTGCTGCATGCCAAGAGTAGCATGGCCGAACGAGGACCGAGGCAATCTGGGCAAGACCTTTCTGATGCGCGTGGAGTGGCACGTCATCTACTGGACGAAGACTGCGGAAGTAGCAGCTCTTCTTCGCATGTTGTTAATAACATCAAGGCTCCGATGGAGCAGGGAGTGAGGATACTGGACGACGCCGAATGCGTGTCTCCACCTGTCTCGTGAGACGTTAAACTTATATACGGTGGTGACGACAAAGCCGTATGATATCGGCAAGATGCGAGGCGTCAACCTTGACCCACGCTGTGTCTACCTTAGATGATAGCGAACAGCTATACACCCGTGTTAACGATATGACGGGGGAGGAAGACGGCGACGTCACCCTGGAGGCTTTTCCAGCTATGGATGCTCTTTTTGAGCTGAACGAGATGTCATACGAAGCATCTGGCGGTGCCTTGAAGGCGGGCCATTCAGCTGAGGTGGTCATTATGAGACCGAACGAGGAGATTAACTCGTCGTCGTTTTTGGATGAAGCTGCCTTGGATGACACTAAAAGGGTGCTGAGAGCGCACAAAGTGGATCGTCGATCCTGGAGAATGCTTCTATCCTCTGGTTTAGGAATTTCAAGACGTCGTCCCCAAAGACCCGCCGTCAGTCTTACCTCCGGACCGAGGTGTGCGTCATGAGATTGACCTGGTTCCGGAAACAAATACTGCGTAACAAGCTAATGATTCCCGCCCAAAGAGCAGTGTGACGTCATAAACGCCTTTTATCTGTGCGAAGCATGACAGGAATGGTGCGTGATAGTATTCGACACCCAAATTTTGCGCCCGGAAGCCGAACGGCAAGTGGCGTATCGTTCACTTTTATAATAAGCTAAACGCTGCCACCGTTCCGGCACAAACGATAATTTCTGGAAAGGATGTTCTTCAAAACAATATGGTTGGCTGTACAATCGCACCCGACTTGGTCGATGGTCATCACCAATTGCTCATGAGAGCGAGTGATGCTCCGCTGAGGATGTTCTGAGAGTGTCTGGTGATGCTTCAAGGGCTGTCAAAGACACCAGCAACATTTAATCGCTGTGTGACGCGATTGTTTGGGTTCCATCGGGCGTATGCACAGGCATACTTTGACGACATCTTTGTCAACAGTCGTGCGGGACACGGGAGGACAGATAAGGAAAACCTCATCGTTCATTTATGAGCGGTGCTTGAGTGCATGCGCACGAATAAGCTGTATGCTGATGCTGATAAGTGCATTTTCGGCGCGAAAGAAATCGCTTTTTAGGGTGCTTCACTGGGAAGCATGGCCTTCGAGCGGAGGCAATCGTGTACTGGTTCCAAAGATTCAAAAGGACTTGCGCAAGTGGCTTGGCCTCGCCAACTACTTGCACAAGTATAGCGCAAATTATGTGGAAATGGCACGGCCATTGTCTAATTTCATTAAAAAGGATACAGAATGGTGTCAGGACACCGAGTATCGAAAGACTTTTGACAAGGTCATAGACAGCACCCTTTATGCACCAATAATGGCGTTGCCAGACCCCGATCGTAATTTAAGTGTCGTCTGTGACGCTTCGTACATTGCCATCGGCTGTGCACTACTACAAGCAGACGCCGAGGGCGAGATTGGGTGATCGCGTTCAAATCTCGCCAGCTCAAGGCTGCGGAGAGGAACTTCCCGGTCCGCGACAAGAAATTACTTGCGATGAAGTATGCACTTGTCAAGTTCAGGGTGCACCTGCTTGAATCAAAGCCATTTGTGATCGACACAGATCTTGTTTCATCACGCACTGGGACTCAGTCGCTCAACTCTGGCCTGGTGACTCTTATTCTTTGCAGAATATAACTTCGAGGTGAAGTAAAAGCCAGGAAAGCAGAATGCGTTTGATGATACGTTGTCACGCAGACCAGGCTATGAGCTTGCTCATATCACGATGGTGACGTCGTCAGTGACGGATTTGATCCGCGCTGCATACGCGGGTGATAGTATGTGTGTAGCGCTGCGGGAGCAACGAATTTGGAAGCTCAGACAAGAAATTGCGACTTATGGCCGCTCTTCGACGCCGCCCGTTTGCGCGCACGGCGACACCGATATTCGTTGAGGAACGGGTTGCTGTATTACAACATCGCTTCAACGAAGACGCCATGATTTTTCGCTCCTCGCAATGAGCCCACTACACCCTGCTCAGTGGTCATCTCGGTCGTGAGAAGACGTACAGCTCGGTGAGCTGTCACTATTGGTGGCCCAAGCTGTACAAATGGACGAGCACATATGTGCGCACGTTTAAGACGTGTCAGAGGGTAAAACACGCTCCGAATGCGCTAGCACCGCTGGCCAGTTTACCGGTACCCTCCGGGTGCTGGCAGTCCATGAGTATGGATTTTGCGTTTGGTCTGCCAATGGACTTAGCGGGCAACACGAGTGTGGTGGTCTTTGTAGACCATTTGAGCAAAATGACTCATCATGCGGCGGTGCCGAACACCATCGACGGTGTGGGAACAACGATGCTGTTAATGGATCGTGTCTTTTGACAACATGGATCCCCGGAGTCAAGTATCTCATCAAGAGATCCACGCATCACTGGGAAGTTTTGGTCGACAATCTTCAGGGTGCTGGGCACCAAGTAACCTATGTTAACAGCGGACCATCCGCAGACCGAAGGTTAAACTGAGCGCGTGAATGATGTCGTTGAAGACGTTCTTCGCAGTGGCTGCACCGAGACACCGAAGCGCTGGAGCACCATGCTGCTACCTGTAAAATTCGCTCGAAGCAATGCAGTGCATTTATCTACCGGCTACACGCCTTTCTTCGTGAACGGGCTTATTAATCCCGCTGACGCCGCCATCCTATGGCTCAGAGCTTGGTGAGGGAAGGATTAGCCGAGCAGCTAGCTGAGGTCTGCCCCCTCACTGTCTGTTTAGAAATCGATGACTTCCTGTCTAACAGACTGAGTGTCCTAAGATTTGTTGGCGATGCGATGGCTGAAAGCCAAGACATGCAGAAAGAATATGCAGGTGTAGAAACACAAGAAATGTTGCAACCTTTGAGATCGGAGGCCTAGTTTCATCAACTGCTAAAATCTTCCTACACATGCAGTTGCTGCTGTGTTTAAGACAAAGCTCCGCCCATGGTTTATTGAACATTTAAGGTTTTGGTCAAGGGAGGTCTTGTGTATACGGTAGATCTACAGAGAAGGATGCGCGCCCACTCGGTGTTTTATGCTGGCTTGCTTATGCCGTACGGAGATCCGGCGTAAGTGAACGCGGTATCGTTGGCAACGGGGCGGAGCCCAAAGGCGCTCGGCCACCCAGAAGCTGAACCAGCAACTAATTTTGAGCACGCGCTGCAACAATTTCCGTTTCCAACGGCGCAAAGCGCTCCACTGTCGCACAAAGTGACGTATTCGTCTGCTCGACGGCTCGGTGCCGCTCCAACAGAGCACGATAGTCCTCAACGTGAGGCAGTCGGTTCACAAAGTGCTACAAGATTTCGAGGTCTTCCGCACAGCGGAATGCGACCTCGGCAAGATGATCAACAGAGTACCGATGATGACGGACTTTTTCCTCCAGATCTGGAGAATCATCCCAAGTCACCAGGCGGCGATTGACCAAGTCGTCATCGTCCGCCGCCGACTCTTCTCGATGAGAATGGTGGCGTCCACTATGACGTGAAACGTACTGTAGGTCGACCTCGTCGTTCGAACCCAACATCTTGTAAAGTGGCGGGGATAACCAAACTCCGATAATTCGTGGGGGGGTTGAGAAGCCACTTCTGCAAGACTGTGCAGACGTCGTGAACGTTTATGACCAGAAGAATCATGACTCTCCGCGTCGTCGTGCGCCCATCGCTTCTCAGCAGTAGCCTGAGAAGCCGAAGGTCCATAAGCTGAGCTCAAGCTATGGCCCTGAGCTGCTGTGGTCGTAGATTCACCCTTGGGACAAACCACAGAGCTCGCGGGGGCGTGATGAATGAACCATATGTCACAGGGCGACAATACGTTAGTACTCGGCGTTGTGCCTCGAGTTTGGCAAACTCAAATCGAAGATGGCGTTCTACGCGCACTTCCACTTCCTTGTGGCTCCACTTTAAATGAGAAAGCGAGAAAAGTCCCGGTGCCGCTAAACCCATCGCTCAAAGAGCTCTTCATTATATGCAGCGGCTTCGACAGAGGCGAGAATCACAGGAATAGTCTGTATTGCGAGTACAGGAGCGCCTCGTTTTTGAGCTCGAAGTCGAGCGCGGTACCTATCCATTGGGATTCCTTGCGGTAACAAGAAGCGAACTCGGGGAGTTTTCCTCTAATCAAGCTCAGCTTGTGTAGTGACCAGAAGCCCGACTACATAGACGCCTAACAATCTTTTTAGAAGCGTAACGGTGTCGTAGACACGCGAGCCTCGTATTAGGCGACACTTGAATGTGAATTGTGGGTTTTCACAATTTTGATGGGGGTGAGTCTAACAGGGTTACACTTACCCTCGATTGAAAGAGTGTCTCACACAAGATGGTGTGACCGTACATAGGTGTGGATTACACAAGTCGGAATAATCACACAATGGTGCGGCCTCACCGTAACAAGAAGCCACTAGGTTGCAGGACTGTCACGTAGTTATTCATCTTAATTCGATTATTCTATGTGATTAGGAAAACCTAAGGCTCTAGATATCAGCGGCTCTGCCGTAAATAAAACAATTAAATACAGTTTTAATGAGTACATTTGCCTTGGGATTAGGTTTTGGGTACTCTTGGAGGTAGCAGCTTGTGATTCGCTTCACTCGTACTTGTTCTGCTATAAAACGTAAGGTCGGTGACCTTAGTAAGCTTCTTCAAAGCAAAGAGCTACGGCAGCCCCGTTACAGTGCGGCTTTGTTGCACTCATTTTGCACTGGGAGAGAGTGAAAGGTTCACACGCATAGAGTCGGCGACGAAGCAAGCTGAACCAGGTCCAGCTCGTTGGTAAAAAGCCGGATATTAAAGTGGGCTTTAAGGTGGCGAATCCAAACAGTAACCACCAGTAAAAATATTACGGACTCGTATGGTGGGGATGTTGAGCGCATTGAGCACCTTATCCTTTAAAAACGAGTAACCGGTTATCGCCGGATGTGGGCAAAGTTGTATAGACGGTACTGGGACAGGTCTTAATCAAGGATACCTCGGCATCCTCACCGAGATTTTTGCTAAGCACGTCTGTGGTAAAATATCACGCTCTTAGTAGGGTCTCGTTGAGCCAGTTTATTGAGTGTACGGGGGAGAACTCGGTGCAGGTAGGTATAAAGATCAGGCACGGTAGTGCGCTGAGAGATTGAAGTGGAGCGGTTACTTGACAAAGCCAAAATTAGCGTGAGCTAAAGTGTGGTCCGACATCTCAGGCAAGTAACGAAAGTCTGCTAACGATACATGAGTGCCTACAACAAGCACAGTTCTACGAAGAACACCATCGGTGCACGGAGACAACTCGTGTCCTTATAACGAGGTATATAGAATATTATTAAAAGATAGCGCTTTGCGATAAAATGTGATTGAGCTGGTAGCCGGTAGATTAAAATGAAACGTTAATGATATGCAATCTTTACGTGATTGATTTTGAGACCATTATCAGGTTAGTTACTTGTACATATCTTGCCATTACTTCAAGAAAGAGTCACAAGCCTACATCCGCCCGCTGATTGCACAGCCGGAGGGTAGAAAGCTGGTCCGGTATCTCAGCAAGTACAACCTTGTGGCTCTAGGAATGAAGTGAGTTCTAACACCACCTTGTCTATACTCTCCGCAGTGAAGAATGCCGAAAATTCTGGTTGCTTCAATCCCGCCTACAGCATCTCTCTCGCATGCGCCTTGACACAGCGATGTCGTGCCTGCAGCGGGGCTGCCATGGCTCTTTGCTTAATGTATGCTAAGCTAAAGTCACCGGCCTTACGTTGTTCACAAGACCAGTACGAGATCGCATTCCGCTGCCTCCAAGAATACTTACAACATTAGCCAAGGTAAATGAACTCTTCTGTTCAAAATTGAACCTATATTTCATGGTTTTGCTTGCGACAGAGCCGCCAATATCTAAAACCCTAGTTTTTCCTAATTAATATAGTAGTACCTAATTAATATAGCAAAACCTTTAAGTATGCTTTACTACTGGCAATCCTGCCGCGTAGTGGCGTCTTGTTACGGTGTAGCCATACCATTGTGTGATTACACCAACTTGTGTAATCCACACCTATGTACCGTCACATTATCATGTGTAACCCGCCCATTATGTGTAACCCCGTCACAGTGCTCACTCTGGCCATGCGCTAATGCGTAGACCGCAAGGTGCTGGCACGCGACTGCGGGAAAAGGTTCGCTTATCTTCTCAATCTTTCTCTTATAAGCAACATTTCTCTCTACGCCACAGTCGGCGGGAAGGTATTCACAGTGGCTCCATCGAAGTTTTCCTCAATGTCGATGGAGGTGTTAGCATCGACGAGGTTGAGATGGCGATATGGCAAATGAGAGAGCTGAGCTCGGGGGGGATCAACGGCATCGACACAGTCGTTGAATGACTTGAGCAGAACAACCATGAGGTGCTAGCACGATGCCCGTATGGCACCAAACGTTCCGCATGGTGTTCTCACTTACACCAGCCTATGCGCCAATGGAAATCTTGATCACTATAAGAACGTCCATGCGCGAGAGGTTCCCGTCGCCTTTGGATTTATTATCTTGAATATAATTGCGTCACTTTTCATTAAAACAAAATTTCGAATTTTGCTTCGAGTTTTGCCGGGTTGTATTTGCCAATAGAATTAAATCGACAGCACTTCCCAACTGGGCCAAAAGTACTTTGTTGCACATCAGGCGCCCACAAAACCGTTTGTGGTAAATGGAGGTAAGAGACGTGTGCGGCATAAACACAATGAGCTGGAGCAACTTGTCTGAAAACCGTGGGTTTCCAGCGCAAGTGGTCCAGAATATATTCCTTATTACGCACATCATGCGTTCTGTCTGACGAATAATTTTTGAATCGTCAGTGGTTAGCATATCCAATCTGATGCCGAGCACCTTTTATTTGTTATAACTCGAATAAAAGCGCTGATCTCTATTTGATACAATGGCTAAAGCAAGATATATTGGCAAAACATGTTGGAAATCTAGCTTGACTGTATCCTCACCAGTCATAAACCTGACAGCAGTCTAATGAACCATTTTGCTCTGATAGTCCACAAAGACCACAATCCCGGTACAATCGTACGCATTATTGAATGGACCAAAAACAGAGCCCTGTCGATGTACTGCCAGCATTCCACTGGAGCCGGTACGCTGGCAGAAGCCGCCCCATGCGGCATGTTTTAGCCCACTGACAAATCTAACACGTGCGCCCATATGCGCTTACGCTCTCGTATATATTGGACTATCAATACACAGCGCTCATCAAGCAGTATGCCGTTCATTTTCCGAGGTGACCCCCTAGAGGTGTATCTGTGCCCCGTACAGTATTATGTACATAAGGTCCTTGTCATGAGACATCACTACACGCTGAGTGTCATGTGGGTCGGTGCTGTATTACGTATTACGAATGGCGGTGCAGGTGTGCGTTGACTAAGTGAAAATTAAGCTCTTAAACTAATCACATCCCAAAGCTTTAGTAGCGCAACTTATGTTGTACCTGACCTGCATGCTGTGCATTTTGCCTTTTCTGAATTTGATGAGCGTTTTGTTACTCATTGTTAAATGGTAGTGATGTCGTCGCTGTGCGCGACAATGCGTGATCTTCAATCACAAACGTCTCAACCAATCAGATGCACCCAGAACTTGACGAAAACATATTACATTGTCAGTAGCTCCTTATCATGAGCTGAGTTGTTCTGTTCAGCATCCTTCAGCCGGCGAGACTCAAAACCGACTACGAATTCATGTCCATTTGCATGTGCTTGAGGCAAAAGACAGCCTATTACAAAGTCTGTGGCGCCTTTTACAGCATTAAACGGTCCATCTAGATTTGGGAAAGTCCGAATTTAGCACGCATGTAACTTTTTGACAGCCATAAGATCCACCTGTTTCGCCGCACCCCAGCATCTTTCAGCATTCATTTTAAGAGAAGTGATGAGGGTGGTACCATTTCGGGAAAATTAAGCTCCACTTGTTTAAGTAGATGGTTGAGCCATTTTCTCAGTTTCATTTCGACAGAAATACTGGTCAAACTACAATGGTCGTCATCTTCGAGGGATCCGCCTGCAGAATCTAATATCCAATAAAGTAATCCACAAAGGAAATTATGTTTGGCGCTAAAAATACACGTGTCTTTATTATTCAAGTGCATAAAGTCGGACACCACTAGTAAATGTTCAATGTGGTTTTCACATCCGATTTTTCCGTACTCTGCACGACATTGTACGATTAAAGCGTCAGAATAGTTCCGTGTAATGATGTGTTCTGAACAGCTGCCCATCGCATAATCAGCTATACCATAGCATCCTGCTCAAAGCACTAATCATAGAGAGGGATATTGCTTCGTCTTTAGCGGTTGCCTAAACAATTAACTCAGTCGAAATATTAAACCAATTGCTGCTGACCATGCTGTTCTGCATTACACCGTACCGATAGACGCATGCACACTTCACCTCTTGTCGTTAGCCTATCTGGTACAAAGCGCTATCGCCGATTTGGGGTTCTACTCTCTCATACACAACCCGCCTCGCGATTCACACAGAATACATCAATGACGTCACATCGTCCGCTTGATAAGAGTAATTGCCATGTGATGCAGTATTTGGATCTGGAATCCATTCGACTTTATGACGAACTCTCCTGTCCGGGGGTATCTTTTGCCACGACGTCTTAAACATTCTTTAACAAAGAAACTGTCATAGGAGCTTAAAGGAAGCCGTCCTACTACTCGCACCCAGTGCTCTGCTGGTGTTCTCAATGACATATGTAGTCAACGATAGATCCGTTTTTTGCGGATCTATCGGCATCGGCCGTACTATTCGATACTTCACCTTCTTGTGATTCCTCGCACACATTCAATATTTCCGGCTATAAAATAGCCTTTGCCGGATATAGTGAGGAGAGACCGAAAATCCCCCGATCTAAACTTTTCGCTCCGATCGCGAGTGGAGATTATTTTCTGCCATATACTCGTGAGACCTCACTGCTCCGATCGGTAGTGCTGACTCAGCAGTGCCGCCATATCGATTCAGAAAACCTATATATTTATATCTTCATGAGCCAGACCTTATACTCGCGACCGACAGTCTGAACTTCGCCGGCTTTAGCGAGAGACGGGCACCTAATCACAGGAGACAACTGTCAGATATTTCCAGCCGTTCCACCAGAGAAACACTCAAAGACCACGGGAGTAAGTCGTCCTTTTTCGGTTCGACAGAACTATTTTCTTGAGGACTATCACTTGATAGCTCAGATTTCTTCGTTTTTACCAACGAGCTCTTCTCGAGACACAAAACCATTGCTATCAATGTCTACCAATCCCGCGCGCTACTACAGCTTCATGCTCGAACCAAAACGCTTGGTGGGTGTAAAGGGGTTACACGTACCCTGGCATAAAAGTGTGGGTCACACAAGATTGTTTGACCATACAACAGTGTGGGTTACACAAGACGATAAAATCACACAATGGTGTGGCTACACCTTAACAAGAAGTCAGTACGTGGCTGAACTGCCGGTACTTATGCATTTTAATTTGATTTTACTATTTTTAAATAAGAGACCGGTGAATTTAGATATAGGCAGCTGTGGCGTAGATGAATCAGGAAATACAGTTTAATTTTTGGTCGGAAGAACATATTTGCCTTGAGTTGAGGTTGTGGGTACTCTTGGAGATCCGCTACGGTTCTAGGAACTGAACGAAAGTCACAGACCTTAGCTTAGCTGAGGCTAGGCATAAGAACTACGGCAGCCCCGCTACAGTAGGGGCTCACGACTCGCTAATGATTTGCCAGATGAGATGTACGCGGTACCTCAATTTTTCGACTTTCAATCGGCCCATGGCTCGTCGTGTTTAATCTTCGCCGTAAGATCTCATCTTAATATCAGATTCTGTACTATTTATCGTTTCACGCTGTCGAAATCCTCACACTTTAATTGGAGTTTAAACAACACTTTTGAATCATTAACTGTCATTCGTCGCACAACGCACGGGAATTGTATCCACAATTAACATAATTAATGTCTTTGTGTGCTGCCAACCCTTTTTGGCAGTCGTGTGCAGTACGTAATTTCCCGATGCACCAGAAACTATCATGCTTTTCGGCTTCAAAGATCCTGGCCCGATGATGTCAACGACCAACAATTCTGGGCAGATTGTCCCTCCTCTGTTTTGGAAAGTTGCTCCTTCATGAACTAGGTCTATTGACCACAAGCTCCACGGGGTGAATTAAGCCACTGAGACTTGACGATTTTTCTTGGTGGTGATTCGTCATCCGCCCTTGAGTGTGAGTCTCACCTTTTTGACCATTCAGCCAAGAGCGAACGGCGAATGCAATCATACAGATGAAGCAATCGCGCGTACCACATAGCTATACCAACTGAGAGATCTCTTTATTCCTCTGCAGAATGGCAAAAAGCCTCGCTTCTGGCATACTCACTGATTTCACAGTTTCCCATTCACTCCTCACGGTGCGAAGATTGTACTCCGTAATGAAAACGACACTAACAGCTTCTTTGAGCACAATGTTCTGAGCGGATGGATATGCTGTGATCCGCACCCGTTCGAAGACCCTCTCCAAAAAAATAGCAACCGTTACAGTCTCCGAGAGAGGTTCTGACGCCAGTGCGGTATAAGAGCTCTCATTAATAGTCTGACAGCCCAAGCTTTTCTAGACGGGTGGACAACAGTTGTGGGTGCTTCCGATATGCCTGATTAGGCGGTGTGAACACCAACGTCATTGAAAGGATACTCTCCCTTCGAATGAGGGAAGATAAGAGATGACAATAGATTTGATGATGCTCTAAAAGAAGCGACAGCGCGTTTCGCTTGCGATCTTCAGGTCAGACGCCCGTGCGCGGTAATGAGATTAATGTGCATTACCTCGGTGAGCGAAACATTCCCAGCGCGGAATTTTGAAAGCAAGAGTCCTCTCCTTGAAATGTCTAGCGCTGAGCATAAGTTTTTCATGATTAGTCGCCTACCAGGGCCGGAAGTGTGGCGCTCCTGGATATTTCTCGCTAGCACATTCTCAAAACTTGTGATTGCTTCCAGGCGAGCAATAACCGGTTCCGGTTTGTTGGCCGTAAGCTTCTTGTGTGCTAATACGTACAAGGAAATTACCGGGCACTTTACACAGCGGAAGATTTGACTCTAAAAGTCGCGTTGAAAAACGCATATATACTGTTGAGTTCGTGCGGAGTGGAACTGAGAGTTCTTGATGATTCTTTAGCTCTGCTATCTGATGCGTATATATCTTTTTAGAACATTCTTAAGTATAAACACTTTACTGTCTCTTCTAACATGTGTCTTTAGTTGCTGACTTACCTTCCTACACCATGGATCTTTCCTTTTTAGAGCATCATCATCTTCATTAAGATCAATACCTCGGTACTTATAAATATTCATAATTGCACCAATGCGCAATGTAAATTTTAAACAATTATACCGTAATGTATTGAATCAAATATGTATGGAATGAGAACATAAGATCTCAGATTTTTTAAACATTTTCTACAACAACCCCGATGTAGGTTGCTATTAAAATCTTTTAGTTACGTAAAATCTGCAATTACTACGATATCACTGCATCCGCAATGACCACTAAACGACTTCGCAATTGGTCAGACGCTTAGCGATTGTTACTCCTGCTGTACCAAAAGACTTAATCTGTCGACGATACTTTAAGAAATGGCAAAATTTGAAAAACCCACACATTCTCAACCACTTGTAAAATGCCGCCTCCACTGCCAGGTAAACCGAACTCAGACATAATCTACAACCTAGGCTTGTCGTCTCAGGTCCTCGTCCTTTGCTGTGCATTTAAGCCCGCACTGTCAAGCAACAACCACGTCTCATACTAGCAAAAGATTTGTTTTCTTAATTGTCATGCAAGATTATGAGCTGATATCAAAGGGTATTAAATTTGGAGTTTAGATGTCTCTATCAGTCTATATAAACTTATATTGCGGTGGGAGTCTAATATTTCTTACCACACCACATAACAGGTGTCGCATTTATCACTACCTAATCATGCAGCTCGAAAAATAGAACAAACTCAGATAGGTCACATAAACGGATCAGCGAAATGTTAACTTCATGAGATGATCCTCACTGACAACACGCAGCTGAATGGCTATTAAAACATCTTTCAATCCCACATTCAGAGATCCAACCGCCATTCTACACGTGCTAAAACTTTCAACAACAATACTAGCGTGCCGATATAAGGTCTTAAATATACTAACATAATCTCTAACGTGGTGATGTCGCTCGCGATGGTCTACAAACTGGAACTTGATAACGATGAGTTGAGATCTCGCACATGTACAGCTTCTGCGCCGTGTGTGAAAGCAAGGGCGTCAGCAAATTCTTCGTCTGTCTGATGCTTTTTTCTACGTAAGCGCATAGCCACAAGGATCACACAAATTAAAGCTAATGCCGACAAAGTGATAATAGTGACCAGGGTTCCTGTTCGAATGCCGGTGGGCGAAGCACGTGACATCGTTTCGCAGTTGCCTGATGAACAATCAGAAGGGGTTTCATCCAAAATAGCACCAGCTGACTGGTCGGTGCTGTTGTCAGAATTGTCGGTTAAGTTGGCTGAAGAGTTGTCCGTGTTGTCGTCAACAGATCCGCTGTTATTGATCAATCCGTCTGTCGACGAGGAATTTGATGACGGCGTTGAACGTGGTGCAACTTCACACTTTTCTCCTCTATAACCATTTTCACATGTACACCCAAGTACTGGCGTTCCATTTGCCATTGTCTCCATCATGTTACATGAGCCTTGACCATTACATTGCACTCCGTTTACACTGCAACCGTCTACCATTTATGCGATCACAGAAGATTAGACTTATCATCGATTTAGAATAGTTCAAGTGAGTTACTTACTACTACAAGATGCTCCTCCGTAATATGCATCGCATCGGGCAATCGACACACACTTATAAATGCCTCTTCTGCCATTTAAAATAGCGCAACCATCCCTGCAATCGTCATTTGGTCTCCAGAGGCAAGCGAGTTCACCTCCATCGTCAGCGGGACAGTTGCCCATTGACTGACCTCCACATACTGTCGGCGGAACACAGGACTGGACGGACGTTTCAGAGTCACCAGCAACGCAAGTCTCACCCCAAGCGCAGTCTGCCGTAGTGGAGCAAGTAACTGCAGTTTGCTTAGCCCATACAGAGCCATAAAGACTCGTGAAAAACACAATTAGTTCGAAAAGTCGCATCTTCAAGAAAGTTTAATTCTGGAGGGTGTTTGATACTGAAGTTGGGCTATGATGATCGAATTAAGCTCTACAGCAGAATCGACACGGCTCAACGAACATATAGAGTCTGCACATGCGAAATACTAAGCACTAGTCAGCGCAGTAAAACATGGAAATGATGCAGAAACCAGTCCCATCAAATCTTGTATTTAGCCTGGAGTACGTCATGACCACAGGCCTAGCATTAGTTACATGTGCTGGAAGGTGCCTACACAAGTTAACGACTTATATTCCGGTACAAAAAAACGACGGAAAGCGCGACGTCAGATGTTCGACTTCACGACTTTTGGGAACAAAAGTCAATGCAAACTGTTAGTACACCAAAACGAATACATGTAATTAAGGCAAAAATGGGTCAGGACTAGCCTTTCTTGGTGTTGGCACTGGTTCGTTCGAAATATAAAAAAGTTTAATTTTCAATTCACCAGTAAGGCGGCCAGACGATATGTTGTATCCAACAAGTTTCGAATCATTTAATGACCTATTCGTTACTCACTGTGATATACAAAGTACGACACAAAATTTATTTAATACGATCTGCGATGAATTATTCATCTGAAGTCTATTAATTTTCTGCTTTATGGCGAGGAAAATTTGTACACAGACAAACCCGAAATCCCTTGGAAGCTCATTCCCACCATGAGGTCTTTATTTGTAGGTGACTTGACAGCTTTTCGCATCTCTCTCGGCGTTTCTTAGTAATGTTTTTACATTATATTTCTTATACCAAAACGTTATAAAACATCTGAGCAAAACGCATGTCGTAAAGCTTACGGATGTTATTATTGTGGCTTAAAATGAAAATCCATACAAAGCTGCCATCATTTGACTAAGCTGTATGATAGACTGCTACTTAGAAATACGCAATTTTGATTGGCCAAAATTTTGATGAGAGGGTTTCGCGTATAATTTCTAGTAACCAGCCTACTCTTAAACGCAAGAGTATTTGGTACCGGCTCATTAGTTATCCTTATTGGTTATCAAACATGTTCTAGGCTAGAATGGGCAAACATCCGAGAAAATAACATAGAAATAAGACTAAGTATCTGTAAAAGAATCTTGTTTGCCTTTACAGGACAGAAAAAGTTACAGAGTATCATGCCACGATCAACTATAAAGCAGAATGGCTATAATCTGGCAGCGCACCAGGCGTTGGTATGAAGACTTACAAGTTAGACTTGCAGCTAGCTTGAAGAAACCTTTGTTTAATTTGTGTTTCTCACCAAATCGAAGTGGTTAGATTTTTACACTGCGCCTAGAGGAAGTTTAAGGCTAGTCTTCAATATACGAACAATAATGTAGCACGAATGTTCTTAGCACTTTAATTCTTCTGACACATTGGAAAAACCGCCTATTCTGACATCGTGGACATGTTCAGCAGTCTAATTTGCTTTCGGATCGTAGCTAAAAAAGCTAACATAGTTTGTTTTAATAAGGTCAGCTCTAATTTTAACAAACCTCTTTCGATAGTAATTTATCTTGGGTATTTTTTGCAAGCATGGACTCCCCCACCTTTAAAGCCCTCGTCGATGCTTCCGTAAGTCCATCACATACGCTCCCACACTATACCGTACCCACACAGCCTTAAGCTCAACAATATCTCTGTGTTTACAGGCTGGTGCGATGGGCGCACTGTTTGCAGCTGTGTTGCTATACCCACTAGATGTTGTAAAAACAAGGATCCAAGTGGATGTAGACAACATCAAAGAGGAGGAATCAGAAGAGCTTAAGGAAAAAACTATGAAGCTTCGTGAAAAGAGCGCACGTAGTATGCTTGTGTTTGCATGGTTTATTTATCGCCAAGAAGGATTTGAGGGTCTCTTTGCCGGCCTCAGCTCGAAGATTGTGCATACAGTTTTATCAAACTTTGCATACTTCTATTGGTACTCATTCCTCATATCGGCAGTTGAGAAACACTTCAAATTGCCTACTACTACGGGCATGAGTCTTCTTGTGGCCTCCACCGCTGGAGCGCTTAACATGTCATTGACACTTCCTTTAGAGATGATTAATACACGGGCCCAAATTGAGTTCTCTGGTGACAAGGACGAAACTAATGGGCCACGCCAACGCACTTTGATTGGTATCGCAAGGGAGATATACGCTGAAAATGGCCTTAGGACTTTTTGGAAAGGATTTATCCCATCATTAGTGTTGGTGAGCAATCCGTCCATTAATTACACGATTTTTTATAAGCTTAAGCTTCAGCTACAACAATTCAAGATGGCAGCAAACAATACTAAACGCGTGAGCTCACTGACAGCGTTAGAGGCGCTTATTTTAGCGGCTTTTGCAAAGGCAGTCGCTACAATCATCACTTATCCCATAATTCGGGCAAAAGTACTTATCCAGGCGCAAACGAAGCCAGGTGATGGTCGCCAGCAACAGTTGTATGGTCATCATCAACCTGAAAAGTGCAGCTCGATGTTGCATATGCTCAAGCGTATCAATGAACTAGAAGGCTTTGCTGGATACTTTAAGGGTTGCTCGGCACAATTGTTCATTACCGTCTTAAAGAGTGCTCTTCTGGTTATGACGAAGGAGCAAATAGCCAAGTATACTACACGTATTTTATGTGCTTTGCACCGAAACACAAGGCAGACGGCTATTGAGGCTGCTAAAGCATGATAGCTTAACTAACTATTTCTATATGCTTGTGAATGATCAAACGGTTGTACTCGTATTAGCTCTATTTTTTTTGTTATGATGCTAGCAAACTAACGAAATCACAATTGATAGGCACTCACAATTGATGGGTGAAAGTTTGACAGAATATTGGGCGGAGTGACGGATAAGCACTCTCTTTCTTTTCAACTGGAGGTCACGGATATAAGCGATAATGTGCGTATTTGACCTATCGATAAATTACCGCGTCCAAGGGTAGCGTGGTACGCTCGTCATCAAAATGAGCAAAACTTGAAAACCAGGTGCTCTCTACAAACGAGTTTCGAGTAGATTCGTCTGTAGATGAGGGGATTTCAATGGGCACGAGATCTAGCTCGCTTGTTCGGAAGCTAGTGACTGATGAGCTTCTTCTCGTAAGACGGCGCTGGTAACTGGTTGTAACAGTAGGCGAAATTACTTGCGTAGCTAGCCCTCTATACTTCGGGCCTGGGTCTTCAAGGGGACGACCACGAGTTGTGAGATCCTCGTTAACCATCAGAAATTTTCGAATATATTCCAGTACAAGACACTTAGAGAATTTTTTACCGCCCCATTCTGGTAAGCCGTCATCATCATCCTCATCCCCTAGCAAACCCTGAGTAGTCTCTAATAAGAATCGCATGTAGCTATCCAATCCTTCCGTCCTTAAGGTGTGGAATCTTTTTTTGGAGAATCCCAGACTTGACTGAAAGATGTGACGGCTGGGAAAGCGAAGGCGATTGTAGTAGTTCAAAAGCTCCTTGCATGCGCTACAGTTTGCATGTAGTTTACCACCAGTTCTGCTACACTCGCGCTGCAGCGCATAATGCAACTCGCGAAACTCGGAATAACGCTTGGCCACATACCAGTCCGCGGTACCGCTGCGGCTCACTTGCAGCACATAGAGTGTAGGTCGACGATGTGATTGGTACTCGCGGCCATATGAAACAATCCTGGCGGACACAGGACGCAGTGTGCATGAATAAAAGATAGACGAAGTGCGACTTTTAGCATCCAAACTTGACATGGCAAGTTACAAATTGAATTGCAACGTTGAGGTTGAGGTGGAGAAGTGCGCATCATCAGCTCGCATAAACAACTATACAATAATAATGGCATTTGGACTACAGAAAGCTCTATACTATCGGCATGATTGCTCTTACATGCTTTACTGGGCACAGTGCTACCACTGGTGGGTACAAATCTTTCTTTCAGGGCGATATCCAAATCGTCTTCATAGGTATTGAGTAGTACTTCAAACAAATGACGTATATATTGCATCCATGATAGCCAAAGCACCAATCTTTTTTAAGGTTAGTGTTCAGTATGTAAGACACACGTTTCAAGATGCACGCTTCAACAGGGAGGAGATCTATACAAGCCATTCGCCTTAGGTGTCTAGATCGCCTCTTTTGAAATACATTAGGACTGACTAGTAACGTAGGCTATAATGCGAAATTATATTTTGCGGAAGAAATTTCAAGTTTTACATCACATCAGCGATGAGACTTGCTGATTGTGACGCCGCATATCTCAACCATATATAAGAAATGAAAAAGTCGAGTGTTCCAATGCAAAGCATGTACTTCATGTATCGTCGACTACGACACGTTCGAATACTTACTGATTTGCTCGTGGTAAAAAGAGATCGCTGAGGTATGCTATCGCAAACGGCAAGACGGATCGCAGCGACTTCTTTTTAACAAGAATCATGCATGTTTTTGTTCTATATTATGCGCTTTTTCTGACACAAACGCAATGCCGTGTGTTTAAGATATGGTAGTATACTAATTTGTTACTATGGGGGAACTATTTTCTTTTATCTTGCAAGAACTTACAGAAGCTGTTCGCATAGCGCAGTTGTAGTGTGTTTTCTTTGCAAGCGGACCTAGCCAACACATACAGGCGCTGCGTCCTGGGCAAACACATAAGCGTGGTTTGGAAGTGTCAAATCTGGGGTTGAGGGGCGTATTCAAGTCGCCGAGAACGGTGTGTGTTGCATTGCTTTTGAAACGATCCACTGAAAGAAGGTCGAAGAAAACGGCATTGTCATGATCGTCCACTGGCGAGTATACGTTGTGTATATGCACGGGAGCATTGGCGACTACCAGTTAAACGACCAAATAGCGTCTTAATACAGTCACTTCATAGCTGTGTCGTAACCTGGAAAACCAGGGCGTATCACAGCGATCACACCGCCAGATCGGTGTGTTGTCTGGAAGCACTGGCCATGTCAGGGTCACTGCCGAATAGCTTGCGTTTCAGACGGGATTGAAACTTGAGCTGAAAAGTCTCAAGAAGGTGGAAATCGCGAAGTTCGGCTTCTTCGATGCAAGAAAGGCTAAATTTTGCAAGTAGGTGATCAATGAGCAGATGCCCATTGTTCTTGATTCCATTGGTGTTGACGGTCAACAAGCTGACGTCTTGCCATGACACTTCAGGTGCATCTAAGCGTGGGGTCACCTAGTAGTTCAGCGCAAGCTTTCGGGTCGTAAGCACAAATTGGCCGTCAGTTTGCTGGGGTTGCAACACTTTTGCATTCTCTGGGAAGAAGCGGTCGCATTCCCGAAGATACCCAGGGTAATCAAGTATATCTCCTTGCTATTAGACCTTTTCATGGATTTTAGAGCGGTGAATGCCGATCTGTGAGCGAAGCAGGACCAACAACATATTGGGGTGCAGCAGACCTCTTTTGCGTGCTAGGATCAAGGTACTGACCATCCTGTCAGACGCTGAAGCCAATAATCCTTATCAAAGGTCATGGGCGCTGTGCACACCAGCATCATCTCGAAGAGCGAAAGAGCTCTGGTTGCACGCGTTTTGATCGCTGTATTCGAGTTGTCCCACCATGAGGCTAGACATTGAATTACATCATCAGGTGTCTTAGGAACCTTGGTGTCGACATACTTGGCCCATTTGCGT
>NW_020186963.1:424752-424974 GCF_900000015.1 Plasmopara halstedii | reverse complement strand
GTGCGTCAAAGTTCTGTGTCGCCACGTGCTTGCCTTTCTGACAATTATGTCGTCGCCGATTGAGGAGCAATCAATTATGTTTTCTGCTAACTAGTAAGGAAGTGTCAGCGGCATCACATTCTTTCCTGATTAAAAACCACAACCGTGTAACGTAATATTTTGCTTCAGGAAGTAAATCAACATAATAAAGCTTATTTTTATCAAGCGAGAACACGCCTGATA
>NW_020186963.1:399952-424742 GCF_900000015.1 Plasmopara halstedii | reverse complement strand
CCTTACGTTCTTTCCAAGAACCAGTACGAGTGTAGCGGATCGCAATCCGCTACCTCCACGTACTAAAGCCTTACCAAGACAAACGAACAATTCTGTACAAAGTTGAAACTGTATTTAATTGTTTTATTCGCGGCAGAGCCGCCAATATTCAAAATCCTAGGTTTTCCTAAGTAAAATTAGTACTTTTGAGGATGGAATATGTAATAATCATTCACCCGTTCACAGGACAACTCGACACGGTTGGAAGGCTTATGTTGATTGCTTATCACGAAAGGGTCGGGAATTGGTAGCCCAAATGCCAGAAGCAACAACTGCTGCTCGGTCACCAGTTATGAAAAGGCCAACGAGACACCTCCAGGAGGCCCTCAGCAGGAGTTTAAAAAGGCTTTCAACACTGAACGTATTTGAAGTGTCATATGACGCAGGTTTTTATCCCACATAATCAGGCAAATCGAGCGCGTTGCATTATCTTGATCAAACGTCAAAGCAGGTGAAAGTATGCAAGTTAAGTTCTGGAGGTGCAAGATATGATCGCCGCGATGGAGTCAGACTGAGTCCTGGAGAAAGTAATATTTATAGTGCGTCTCCAAACACATATGTGTCGATTAGAGACCTTCCGCGTTTACCAATTTTGTTTCGAGGAGGCGGTAGGTATCGCATCAATGCAGAGTACAGCTTCTGTACCGCATAGGGGGGTTACTGTATTGAACGTTATAGACTACCAGCGCGCCAAGGCAATTCTTCAATCATCCGAGAAGAAGGAACGGGCTATCTTAGCTGCTGTACAGCTCCGTGATATCCGCAGATGTTTCATCTGCAGTCATACAAAACATTTGTGCCTTGTGTACCGCCATAGCCCTCCGCTGAGAGGTACAAAGGATAAGCTTTCTCATTCGGGCGTTCGATGAACTCTAGGTGGAAATGACGAGTCCCAGTTGGTCGCCCTATACCAACCGGAAAAGAATTGGATTTTAACGTACCTTGTCAATTATATCATGCTTTGAAAAAAGCGAGGGTTTCAAAGCTATGTGGTCTCAGAGCTCAGAGTTATCAGTCATAAATGTGCAATCAAGTACAGCGCATGAATGTATCATATAGTACACAGTACGCGGAGGCATCTAGGTTGCGTACAATGGATACAATATCTGTGCATCTTGCGATGGTATACTGTCAAATATGCTAAACATTATGCCGAACTTGCTGTTCAAATTTGAAGATTTGACAGTGTGAGAGTGAGACGTTGCTTTGTCCAGATCAAAGTTTAGGTATGGTCTTTTCTAGCAATTGTGCGACAAAACCCGCCCACTATTGAGTATCATTCTCATCCCTTCCGGTGGATCTTTGGCGAGCCATGAACCCATTTCTGCCAGGAAATAGATGTTATTTTGGTACGGGAGTTAAGCTGAGGTAATTTTCGAGTAGAATATGAGACTATCGCGGTTTTTTTAGTGTATCTGTGCTGAGGCACGAACGAACGGTAGTTTTTCGTAACCCCAGAGTAGGGACGGTAAATCACAGCTTTAATCTGGTGTCTATAATGTCAAACCAGAGGAGCGATGAAGCGACTGGATGTCGCGGTCTCCTTGACCAAATTCAGTTGAGCTGAAATGTCACAAGTTTATAGTCAAGTTCTTAAATTATATGATGTGACTCATCTTTGTCGTGATATAACGATTCTGCTTAGTCAACACTACCGTGTGACGTGCCCACCGTGTCGAGCAGTGAAGCTTCACGACTGACCGGGGTAGTCCTAGGAGACTAAGTCGCCTCTCCATGCTGACAGCAAAGGCTCTTATGTTTCTCGGCAATGTTTGCAAGAACTTCAAGAAGGTGAGGTAATTGAAATGGTACTGAGGGTATCGTAGGAGGAGCTGAGCTCTTCGTCTGAGACGGATGAGTTTGTCGTTGACAACCCTAAAAGATCACTAAGTGCGAGTAGTGCGATAGCTCTCCTCAAGCTTTGTAAAGGAAGACCACGACGAGGTGGCGAGATTTCACCACGCTAGTTGCCTCTGAATAGGGAAGCGCATAATAAAATGAAATTGACTTGGTCCCCCAAACCAAGTATTGCGACACCGTCCATGACCCTCATTAAGAGAATAGTGTGACTTCAGTTACGATTTTCATTCTTGCGAAGCATGAAGCGGTTGTACGTACATTATATACTGGCTACCGGCTTGCTGTGCCAAAAGGCTAACGACAATTGTCTGACAAAAAGCATAATGCATCCACTATTTCGGTGCAAACGCCGCGTCATAGAAAGGATGTGCTGTAGAATAACATGATTGGTTATACGTTTTTCGGGTTGTTTCACTAAACAAAACCTGTAGATTCCCCAGAAAAAGAGGCCACGTGGACTAGGGCCTCTGATCAAGCTCTGGGGGACGTAATTTCACTTAGCTAACTATCTGCAAAGTAATTGTTCAGATTGTGCCGACAGGTAACGGCCCTTAACCGATCACCTTGAAAAGAATGCTAGTAGAATTATGATTTCATAAAAAAATTGGTCTGTGAGGCTGCGATCGAAAGCTTTATACGTGCGCCAATTCTGACCCTCTCGAATTCATATCGAAGATTTCAGATCTTCTGACCCACTTTAACATTTGCTATAGGCATTATCCAACTAAACTCTCGATGGGTAAAAGCATGATCGCTGCTGACTCTCTCCAGTCCTAAGCAGCTGAGAAGAACTATTTTGTGTATGACAGGAATTACTTGGTATTCAGAATGCCTCGTCAAGTTAAGGGTAGTGCAAGCCTTTCGTTATTTATATGGATCATACTTTATTGGACACGGCGACGTCGTCACCACATATATTACAAACGTGACAAGACAATTATCCTTCGTCACTGGATATCCCTAGGAATATGTCGAATGACTCAATACGCTGGAGGATGTGCTTCGTGTCGCCCCGACAATGATTTGTCACATTTCGATATCATGACCTCATCAATTGGAGAGGTGCTATATGCAGCGTATTGGTTAGACGCAAATGTCTAGTGCTGTTGAAAGCTTTGTAGAAATTCGTGATTCCAGATGGCGCTTTTAAAGGCGCGCTGTTGCACGTGTGCAACCCGATTCCTTATCCCAAAACTTGTCGTCTCATAGCACTGGCCAACTTGACACTCAGCGTGTGGTGGTACCTCACGATTTAGACCTCGCAAATCAGATCGAATTCCGAGCCCTCGAATAGTGTTTGCCATTACCTGCTGTAAAGCGCAGATCTTTAGTCGATTTAATGGCTAAGTCTAGTCTATGTTCGCGAAACATTTTGTCTGTTGCTAGCTTGCCTGAATACTCACCGATCACAATATCGCTGGCTGTAGCGAGATGAGGTTTTGCTCATTTGTTCCACGAAGACCTCAATACAGGTATTGCTGGACAGAAATTCTGATAGACCGAAGAAATTCCATACTGATAGACTGCCAGCACTTTGCAGGCTCGCGAAATGTGTCGCCGAATACGCGAGTGCTGAATTCATCGGCACATCGGCCACGTTCGCACAAAATGCTTACCAATTTTTACATATTCGACCACCAAGACATAAAGCTCATCAAGCAGTGTGTCATTTCTCTTTTGATGTGGCCATCAACATGGGGATCATTTGTCTCGGACAGTAATCTACACTACAGCCGTTGATCAAACGCAAATAGATAGTCATACGGAACGCGTCAATCGCGCGATGAAGAAAATCTTATGAACCGCTTGCGCAAAAAAGATTGCAGTGATCACGCGGATCACATCCAGTTATGGGGCTTGCATCGAATAACAACGTAACCAGCCTCACCCCGAAATGATCTGTTGAATAGGGGTGATTCTGACAGCGCCACAAAGTGGCTTCGATCTAAGTGGAAGAGGGACTGTCGATAAAGATAACACTGCTGATGTTAAAAAACCCGACTACACTCTTTGCGGATGAGTGAGTGATTTCGATAAAGTTGGACGTTATGCGCCCGGTGTACTTAAAGCTAAGACAAGCAAAAGCAACACAGCAAATGCCAGAGGCAGGCAGAACACGCACAATTATGTTGTGAGCCAAATAGTATCATTGACTGCAATCGAGCCGCTGACACATGCATAGGCTGCAAAAACTGCTGAATCACAGTTTTTACGGTCGTAGCGGGGAAAGAACGTTATGCTCTTAACACGTTTATAAAGATTCAAACAGATCCTATGTCCTTTGTGAACTAGTTGAAGTCATACCATAAATTCGCACTTACGAGCCAACTGGGTATGAATTTCTCTGTTGAAGTCAGAGCAGCGTCTTCACAGCCCTCTGCGATTAGCTCGGCTTAAAAGCAGCTAAACGCTTTTAACTTCCGAGGGAGCCTTAATTCAGGTAGTGCAATCGCGCGGCTTAGAGAGCGCACCCAAAAGCTGTTTTATATCAGTTGTGGTCGCACAACGAGACTCTTCGAGAAAGTCGACGTACCGCCACAAGCGACAATGCCCACAACGCATTACTTCCAATATCCGCCGCTTACACCCCGCTCGTCTCTATGACACAGCTGTAACAGCTACCGACCGAGAGTCATTTTTAACACAAGGTTGATTGCCTCCAACTAGTGAGTATCGCGCTGCGAAGGGCGACTCCGCCTCTACATCATGTGAGATAAATGCCGATATTCGCCAGTTTGCTAGCGCCACGGCAGCAAGGCAATTTTGCCGAAGAAGAGCTGCAAGATCTCACAAGCTATATAGCTGAAGGTGGCCAATTTACTTTGGGTACTGGTAACGGCCCTTATGGCCTCGCCATTCCACCCTACGTTCCACGTAAAAGTGGACTGCATTTTCCCCATTAAGCACTACCAAAGTAGATTTACACCCGGTGACTCCCATGATCTTCGACTTTAGCACTTCTGTTTGTCTTGGCTTATAACAATAGTGTCGTACACTCTGCGCGTAACGCTCATTCTTGTCGAGGTAGATCGCTGATTTTACTACGAAGCGTAGCGAGCTGATATCAGCACGTCGAATTTGATCGGCGGTTTGATTTCACTAGGACCAGAGCCACCTCGTAGCGGTGTCAAGGGTAGTGGGGGGATACATATTGGGATATAGTATGCATAGGCAAAGGATAAATTGAGATGCTATTACCGTGATGACAGCTGTTTCATTCCTCGCACTGAGTGCTCTGTGAGATTTTTTATTACAGACTAACCCATTACGTAACAAGCCCAGCTTCTCTGGTACCAACTGTGCCATGTCGGCGACCTCACAGTCTTGCGATCCCGTGTACATATTCCCAGTAATAACTCTTCAGTTTAAAATGGGCTCTCATCGAAGGTAGTTGTGGTAAATTACATCCCCAAGGATAACACAGGCCTAGCTACTCACGAGTGAATAAACTTTTGCCACTAACATGTGGCGCTTCACTGCGACGTGCGGTGGACCGTGCTGACTCTGCAATACTGTTATTTCATGGCAATGTCAATCCACCCTTCTGATCTTCGATGCCTAGCCCTCATCGTCGAGTTTTACAGTCACCCTTTAGCTCCACTGGCTCTAGCTCGGGGGATTGCGACATCTAGTCGCCTTCACTAAACACCGGCCCTGCCACAGGCACAACTATTATTCACCGTCCCACTAGATATTCACTTTGATGACTACTTTCGTCACCACAGAGAAACACTCCGGAACTCGCTATGTATCACTACCCTGTACCATCTCATTTTGAGACTTCGGTTTACTGCCGCATCTGCCTTCCAGGCTCTGCTCAATACGCCTAACAATACAATTGCAATCAATTCTATACTCTACCGCGTCTTTTTGCGGTTGCTATCGCAGCTTCGTGCTCGCGCCAAAAGCACTTCTGTTCCTAGTAAATGCGAATTTATAACTTGCCGTTCCTAAACCGGGAGAGAACTGTGTGGCACCTGGCTCGTTAATCAACTTATGGCTCGTAGCGTTCTGGATGCTCCATACATGGAATAAGATCTTCTTTTAGGTCTGGACCCAAGGCTAGACAATATACTGCGTTATCAAAGTCCTCACCACACTTGAAGGCTTAACACAACCTCCGACACTTTTGCAAGTGTTGCCGTCGTAAGAAGCACGGATGTTGTATCCGTATGTGGTACCACCGATGCTTCTGCTTACTGTCTACAAAGTCAGACGGTCGTATGTCGTACAAAATTGCACGATACCCCTGACTCTATCAGAATTTTTACGGCTTCAAAAAGCTCCGAGGGATGCTACCAACAAAAACCCTTGGTCATGAGCTATTGGAGGCCGCCCTAGACTTGATCTTTCTTCATGAAAGGCTCATCGTCTGCGCAAATGTGGGAGATCGACCCTTCGTACCTCCCAGCCGAGACCGAAGGAGGAAACCAAGGCGCATATGCATCGTAATATAGCAGCAAAATAATCTGCGTGCTCCGCGGAGCTGCTCAGCTTAAAAGAAGCTCCCTTACTTTCATCATGGCTGAGACCCATCACCTATAAACGCTCGTAGAGCTTACATTCTCAACATCCTATTCGGCCCTTGCGTCACAAATGTGTACTGCGCAAGAGTTGGACGCCCAACGTTTCCCCGTCAGAAGTCACAGAAGGTCTCAGTCCAGCTGCGCTAATTCGGAGACTTGACGGGTAGACAGGGACTTCAGACTCACTTGATTTGCCTGGTGAGGCGGAGTGAACACTTGTGGCATCTGTCGCGTGAATATTTCACGTTAGAAACGCCTTTTCCAGGACCTGATGTCCATTCTCGTAAGCGATCTTAGCTTAAACACCGCGGGTGTAACGCGCTGATGCTCCGTTAGGAGCTAGACCCGATCCACGGCCACCTCAAATCCCATCCTTTAGAAGGAAAGTTTTTCTCTGTTCCGATCCTCAAAGGCCTGAATGCCAAATATAAGTGGCCTCACAGTGGGCCCCCAACTCCGCTCCATTTAGCGCTCCTGGATGTGTCTCAGCACCACATTTCAAAGCCGGTGGGCGCTTCCAGGCGAGATTTTACAGTCTCAGGCCCTTTGATCGTCAGTTTCCTGGTTCCGTCAGAGCCAACGGTAGACGTAAGGTAAAGAAGCTAGTCTAGTTATCCTGCTGCCGGGAATTCGAAAGCTTCATGCTTAAACCTTGCGGAGGATATAGTCTTTCTACGACCCAGTCGTGGGATTGACTAGAAGTGCTATCAAGTGCAATGGAGTTGCCATGCACATTTCTTGGAGGAAAGTTTGAATCTCGGAATTCGCGCTGACAAACGCACAGAGAGGGCTGTGCGCTTCCTCCAAAAGCGGAATCGAGAACTTCTAGATTATATAATATTGTCAGTTTGCTCTGCCATTTCAAGAGTACGTATATGTAGTACATGTTCTATCTTGACTAATACCAAATATACACGCTAAAGAACTTCTCATGATAAATTGTTTTCCTTTCTAACGTGCGGCTAGCAGCTCTCGTGTCCCTGGGATCGGGATCATTAATACCGATATTCCGGCAAAATCAGTAATCTTCAACCACACCAGCTGTGTTACTGTAATCACTACAAATCTACATAATGTGTTAGGGTAGCAGGACCAGATCCTCGGCAAAAGCTTTTTCACCCACATGAAGACTCCATTAAATAAAACCTAGTCGGTAAATTAGGAAGCATTGACAGCGCGTTCACAAAGTCAGCATCTGTATCCTTAGGGAGTCCAACAAACACGGCAGGTGATTAGGTAGATCTGATCTATCAAAACCTCGAATTCGGACCGCCATCTTAATCAATATGAAGTAGTGATCGATGTAGAGGTCAATGATTCAGCCCATGCTTCAAACTATATTATTATATCTTGCAAGCTAATTTCGCCAAGCTGCTTAACAAATTAGCGATAGGTTACATTGCGTATTGCAGTTTATATTTGATTTGAAAATGCGATAGTGCATGGGCGATAGGGGACTTACATCGAAAGCCCAAGGAAGCACACGGCAGCTTATGCTTTCAGTGCTGAAAATGCCTGCAATTTAAGGAGATCAGCAATGAAGATATACGTATCTGATTTATCTTTCCAAGGTTGGATATTGTAATTATCGATAAAAAAAGCATGCAGCAGAGATCGTCAGAAAAGCCTCATAGAATTTGAGGACAACACCACTAAGTCGCAGGTTCAGGATCAAGACTACTAACGTACAAATTTATAACGCAGATTGTGACAAAATATATACAAAAACTACAAGTCCCCAAAATCAATGAGAGTTTCGGGTGCGCGTTGGCCTCGATATTCCGTGACGCTATTCACTATTGAGGGTCGTTCAGAGGAAGACGACATCAAGTTTGAGAAGAGGTATGGTGTCGACATAGCTTCAGCTTTTTGCAATTATTTGTTGCTCGCACATTTTTTAAAAAAAATTTCTTTCTATTGGGATTTAACAATCGTGGCAGCTTATGTTGCTTAACAATGTCATGTGACAGGTATCTTTGAAGTGGTGCACAATATTATTGATAGTAACCACAAAATCACATTGGTCAGCATCACCCACTGGTCTTGTTTACTTTATATCTAACCGAACATTGTCAAAACCGATCTAGCAATTTTCATTGCCATACTTCTTTGCTTTAGTTTAAATCGTAATTCGTTGCTATACCAATACAGAGGGTGCTATTAGCTGCAACCTCAGTGTACAGCGAAGTATCAGTACAAGCACGAGTGCTTGCGCTGCTGCTATCGAGCCGACACTGATGCGCGTCGGGCGTCAAAAAGATGCAAATTGTTAACTTAACAAAACGAAAAAAATAATGTACGTACCACACATAAGATCTAACATCCATGAAGAGTCGCGGACACTAAATTTTCAACTTGAGCCGTAAGTCCGACAAGATAAGGAGACGTAATAGTGATAGCATATTTACCTATCCACTTTAGGTGATGGGGCAGCAGATTTCAAGTCCCGCTGCGGTGATCCAGCCGCTAGGTGAACGAGCCAAGCTGCGCCCGTTAAAGGCGCCGTACGTGCCGCTCAGCGACGTGCTCCGAACGGGTGACTTGAACGTGACTGAAGATCCGAAATGTACAATAGAGATGATTCTTGAATTCGGCACAGCTTTGTGCTCTCTTCCAAAAGGTACGCGATGGTGGTACTACACTACAAGTTACTTCCTTTGTGACATTATTGCTACATTATTGCTAAGGTACAGAGAGTAACGCCGCCGGAAGCTCATCGCCAAGCAGCCCAGAGCAGCAATTGAAGGAGCTGATGAGTCCTGTGGATTCAGTGGATGAGCTGTTCCATCACATTTCTCAGCTGGCAGGACTGCCAATCCAAGACACACAAGATTCAGCACATCTCAGTGCGAAGCAGGACGTCAGCGAGTCCATACCTGGCATCTTTGATGTTCGTGTGGCTAGCTACGTCAAGCACTTGCAAACTTTGTATCAGCTAACTAAGAAGGAAAAGTACAGATACGAGCAGTCTATCGCAGCTGTACGAATACAGGCTTTAGAACTACGCAAAGTGTCGCCTCCGCCTTTGCCACTTCCTACGCAGAGTGCCATGTCAATGGGCTGGGACCTTGCAATAATGCTGCTCAAAGCGACTCATAGAAAGAACCCGGAGCAGTATGAAAAAGCACTTCAAATGGTTCGGGAAAATCTCATACCATTAAAACCGACAGCCTACTCAGACAGCATGTATCTCGCCCAATCCGCAGCGTCAGCTTTTAATATGCTCAGCGATTGTCTTAAAGCCCTTGCTGAGTCTGAAACGGATCAGAGCTTGGAAGCGGGAGCATTTCTTGGAGCTCGTACGATCGAAACGCTAGCAGAAGTGGGGCTCGCCCGAGGTTCACTTGCGACGATGCTCTTTGTGGTACTTTGGCTCATGAGACAGCCACCTACTAGCTCCATTAATCTTGATTCGTCTCTTTGTAAACTTGCTGCACTGAAAGAGCAGCCCATGTATGGAAAATGTGAGGCTTTGGGAGAGCTGTACAGCTGTGGACAAAATTCGTACGGAGAACTCGGCACCGGCGACGATCTCGAACGCCATCAGCTTACGAGTGTCGCACTTTGCGGATGGGATGACATTCGTCAAGTGGTTAGTGGTAACGAAATACTGGCGGTACTAACAAACGATGGCGTTGTACTTACGTGTGGGCTAAACAAAAGTGGTCAGTGTGGGCAGGGGCACAGTGATGAGCGAGTTATGATGCTTCGACCAGTACAGAGTTTACGCTCTCAGCGCGTTAAATTTATTGCTGCGAGCAACGGATGCGAACACATGATTGCACTGACAGAGTCGGGACTTACGTACTCATGGGGATACAATGATCGAGGCCAATTAGGCCATGAAAATCTGACAACGAAGCTTCATGTGCCTAAGCTCATTGAGTCACTAAAAGACAAGAAGGTGAAGTACGCTGCAGTGAGCTACCACCACAGTGCGGTTATTACGGATTCAGGAGAGCTGTTTATGTTTGGTATGAATGATTGTGGTCAGCTTGGACTTGATCATACACAACACCAATCAACACCACAGCTTGTCACAAGTTTGGTGGGCACTGAAATTTTGATGGTAGCATGTGGATTGTATCACACCATTATTTGCACAGTAGCTGGAGCGTTGTATACGTGCGGGAAAAATGACTACGGACAGTTGGGTCTTGGTCATAATCGCCTCACCAAAGTGGCAACGGTTGTGAATTCGCCCAATGACTTGGTCTGTTTTGTTGCATGCGGCTACTACCATTCGGTGGCTGTGACAACAAGTGGTCGGGCCCTATCGTTTGGGCGGAATGACTACGGACAGCTTGGAATTGGTAACAAGATTCATCAGAATACGCTGAATGTCGTGGCTCTGTCGGCTAACACAAAGATGGTCCAAGCAACATGTGGGTGCTATCACACGGTGCTACTGTCTGAACAAGGCCAGGTCTTTGTCTTTGGGCGAAACAATAAAGGACAGCTTGGCAATCGCGGAAATGCCGATGCACTCCTTCCTGTTCCGCTAAAAGTTCGTCCAGAAAAGAATCCTCGTCGATGTATAGATGTTGCCGCTGGGTTTTATACGACATCGCTGGTAGTAGAGAGAAAACGTGAAAATGACGATGGGGACTTAATGGTGCTAGATACATCATGTGTAATTTGTCTTTGTGGACGAGTAGATATCGATCGATCAGGAGAAATTGAGGGGCTTAGCAACTTTGGCTCGATTTCGACAGTAGGTGTGTCTTTATTTGATGGAAAATGGTTCTACGAGGTCGAAGTAGTCACAAGTGGATTGATTCAAATCGGATGGATTGACGGTTATTTTGAAGGTAGCTCTGATCAAGGTGAAGGGGTCGGTGATCACGCTCATTCGTGGTCTTATGACGGGAATCGCCAACGGCGTTGGAACAGTGGATCTTTTTCTTATGGAGAAAAGTGGAGAGCTGGCGATATTGTTGGTTGTTTATTAGACTTGACAACGCAAGAAATGACCTTTTTTAGAAACGGAGTCAACTTGGGTGTAGCCTACTCTGTAGTTCACTGTTCAAGAGAAGACCCACGTTCAGGCTTAATGCCTGGTATCAGTCTCGAACGTGGTGAAATTATTCGTGTCAACCTTGGTCACCAACCCTTTGCTTTTCCTCCAACCATTAGTCGCAATTTTGAAAGTATATCTAGTGCTGTCATGATGCCTTCTGGTAGTGCAGTGCTTCAGTCACCTAAAGGACAATTATCTGAAAACGTGTTTCCTCAGCCACCACATTTAAAAGGATATGCGTCAGTCTTGATTGGCGAAAAGTTGTTTGTTATTGGCGGAATTATCGTTAACGACTTGTCCGTGCCATCATCAAGCGAACCGACAAATCAAGTGTGGATGTATGACACTGCAGCAAAAAGCTGGGAAATGTGGGCAGATTTTCCCATTGGAATTTGCCACCATCAAGTAGTTGCAGTAAACGAGACTGAAATGCTTGTTCTTGGTGGAGAAAAGAACTGTGCGGCTTCGCGGCACATGGATCTGTATAGATGCTCAACTTTACGACACGCAGACGGTTCACTACCATCTTGGACTCTGGTTCAAGCTTCAATCGGCGCAGCAACGTCCATGCCCCCAGTGCGTGCTTTTCACACCGCTTCAACGATTCAAGTTCGCATGGACACTGTCGTATTCATGTATGGTGGCAAGTCGATCGAGAACGAAATACTAGGAGACGTCTGGTATTTGTCAATTGAGGATTACACTTGGTCAAAGCTACCTAGTTCAGTGTCTCTCGATCCCGGGCCACGCATCGGGTGTTCTTCTGCAGTCATTGGCGAGTGTGTTTACATCTTTGGTGGACAGGATCGCGAAGGAAAGTTTCGATCTGATCTGTGGCGATACAATACTTTTGACCGCCTCTGGCTTTTGTGTCACGACGACCACTCGGCGACCTCGAGCGACGTAGCAGGCACTTTGACTAACACCACACGCAAGAGCTCGCAACTAGTGCTACCGGAAGGAAGAGTACGATACAGCATGTGCTCTGATCTTGGCAATATTTGGATATTTGGAGGAATAAATGTGGCGAACACTTTGCTGTGTGATTTATGGTATTTTTCTGTGACTTCGCAGAAGTGGAACCATGTTGAGATGGATAGTCGAGGAGATTTTGACGGATGTTGCTCTGCAGCACTGTACGTTCAAGTGGGTACGGCGACTGCATTGCCGAATTTGAAGAGTTTTGAGCCTCTTGGTTTTCAAAACGGAGAAATGTTTCTCGTTGGTGGGCGTATATATTCTCACGGACAAGTGTTTGATTGCATTAAAGTCCGAAAATTGTATTCTGGGAGCATAACAGGCTCCTTTTGTAAGGATATGACGAAAACGCGTTCGATGTCTGAAAAAGCACTGCATGTACTTAATGCCCTACGCACGAATTGTGAAGTCGGTACAAGGTCATCCCAACAATGTGCTGCGGAATCGCTAGCCTCGGCGGTTTGTTTGCTATCTCACCTTGATCGTTTAGCTGGGAATGATATTCCAGCTGAAGACAAAGAATCAGTTCAATTGTCTCGATGTTTGTACCGATCACTCTGTATCGACCCAAATGAAACATCATTTGCGGCACTATACGCTCTACTGGATAATTTAACTTCTCGCTTTTTCGCTTTCGATCTGCCAAATGCAAAGTTTGACATGACGCAGCTAGTGTCACATGTTCTATACCCGTTACTTGTCACTTTAAGGTTACTCAAGTTTAATCTTTTCGAGGTACGAGCGCAGAGACAGATTTCATTGATCGTCAATATTGTTCGGTTTATGTAACTGATTTTTTTTTTATTTTTATTGCTTAGTTCTCGCGTAGCTGTTTAGACAGCTCAGAAATCGGGCTATCGGCTTCAGCATCTGAGTCTGGAGGGATTCTCTGCTTAATTCGGGAACAGCTCTTTAAATTAATAGACCACGCGCTGGATTCTCCAGAAGCAGGGGAAGTCCTATGGTTTTATCAAGCCATCAAGCAAGAGTCTGCTTTGGCGATCTACCACGGGTTCTCAACTCTGTATCCATCTCTTCTTGAACGTTTACAAATCATGAATCACTTGATGGTAAATAAAAAGAGATGTGAAAAGAAGCTAATTTCGACGCAGAAATTGCTACTTCCAATGCTTGTGCCATATTTTACTTCAGCAAACATGCTTTTTCAGCTGATGAGAGACCCGGATGAGCTCTTTGGGATCAAAAAGTCAGCAAATGAAGCGGTTTCCAATAGCGTGATCACATTTTTGAGTACTTTGATAGATGCGATGTGTGTAAGGACAATAGACGCGATGGAGCAGTCGGCAGAAGACATTACAAAACTGCTAAAAAGCATCGATGCAATCGAATCGAGTGACGAATTTATGTGTCTAAATGTAATGCTGCGAGCTGCAATTTATTGGTGCTCGTGCTCTACCAGTCGAGGCTGGATGATTATTGAAGCTGTATGCGCAAAGTTAGTAGGTTTTGTATCGGATTATTTGGATAAATATGCTGGAACGACGCTTGATCAGAACCAAAATGTCGCTGTGGTTATCCAACACACTTTTGCGGGGAAATTGTTACCGTTTATAATGCTGAGTGTGTTGTCGTTACCATCAGTTCGTGAAGCCCTTCCTGATTTGCTGGAAACTATTTGGCCCCAGCTGGAAATGCTTTCGGTCAAGCTTCATGCGATACTACAAGTTTTTTACAAGCACAAGCTCTCCGATGCGGCCAATTACACTGGCGCTATACTTTCTGACCAAAACGTAGATTTTGAGACTACAGCGCCTGTATCAGTTTCCAAAGAACTTTCAGACTGTCTCGGCCATCAAAGCACCAAAATGGTCGATACGTATGGTGAAATCTTTACTGCAATGTGGAGCAAAATCACCTCCATCGAATTCACAAACTGCAAAATTCAAGACCTGTCCGAGGAATTAGAGCTCCGACGAGTGACAATCCCTGTGGACTTAGCAACGATTTTGGGGATCGATTCCATTTTAGTGAGAGTCAGAAAAACGGATGGTGAGTTTACTTCTGAGTACAATCCGCGAAACATCTCGTTTGCTCCCAGTCGGACTGTTCTTTCTCAGCATTTGTTTCCTGTCAACGAAAAAGTTCTTACTGACTTTTATTCACGTACAAAAACATCTCTCGCATTTTCAACTGTCAAGAATTCGATCCCAACTGATCATTTCGTTGACAAAATACTTCAAGAAAGTTATGAGTGGCTACATGATCTTCAAAACGTGTTCGCCTGGATTGGAAGTCTTTACGCCGCAACGTTGATAGTTGGTGGAGAGTCAGATCATGGGTCTGTCAGAGAGCGTTGGTTAAATTCTCCTCTCTTTCGAGGTGGATTGGAAGAACCAGGGCCTGAGACTCACAATGCTAATGGTCGAAATGAAGCTTTTCTCTTACAAGTAATTGATAATGTCGGCAACGGCAAAAAACTTTTGGATAAAGTGCGCAATGCTTTGGATTCAGGAGCAGGCAAGACTAATACTAATCCTCAACTCCGAGCTGTGAGGCTGAAAAGACAAGACAGTGTGGAGGCGACGCTAGAAAAAAGTGGAGGGATTGAAGCAGTAGACCGTGCAGTCCGAGCAACGTTTGCTGCTTTGCTTAAGCACACAAACATTTCGTATACGACAGAACCGATTTCGGATCAAGGAACTCTAGCAGAGACAGTGGTTGATGCGTGGAAGGCTTCGCTTCAGCTGCGGCGTTGGTAAGCGGTTTTGGGTGCTCAATTTTGGCGGCAATGTCTGATTTTGCTTTGTCGCACACGCAGGATCGTGCGGGAGCAGCAAAAGCTAGCCGCAGCTTTCAGGTAATCTAAGAAAGAGTCATTTATGAGGTGTAAGGACTCTATGAGCTCTAATATTTGTATCGCAGTGAGGCAGGAGCTTCTAGTGGGTTATTTTCTGAAATTGAGACAAAAGACCGACAGCAGGCACTGTATAATGCTGTTTGCGAGCCAATTATCCGCAGGGCACTTCTGCTATTGCAGCTGTCAGCTGTGCCGATCCAGTCTACATCACCTGCGTCTTCTCCACTCAAGCTTCTCCCTGGGATCTCTATGACCACTAATTATGGTAAGAAACGAACACTTTGAGCAAATTTGTATACCAACAAGACAACTCGATGCTTTAGATTATGCCAAGATTTCCAAAAGTGAGCCAGCTGAAACTATAGGTGAAGTACAAGAGCAAAAGCACTATACTCGCCAATTGAATAAACTTATGAAGAACAAGTCGGTGGAAATGATGGAAGAGGAAGATGAACAAATTCACTCCGACATTCTATCATTTATTCAGCAATCGGGTAAGAATTTGGTAATTTCGAGTCGCGAAAGCGAAAACCCAAGTCGCCACTCTGAAGATCAGATGCGAGACATTCTGCTTGCTCACCAAAATCGGGCGATAAGTCGTCTGCAGGGACTTCAGACGTTCGTACGGGTAGTTCAAAGTATTGAAAATCTTCCCGGCTCCCGATTGCACGTAATTCCGATGCTGTCGTTGGCGTTCAAACGTATACACACAACTTCTGAATTAACCAACAATGTCTTAGCCGGACACGCCTCGACCATCAAAGTGCATTATCTCGCGGATTTGGAGTTTGCAGGGCCACGGCTTTCTGATCTTATAAC
This sequence comes from Plasmopara halstedii, assembly GCF_900000015.1. NCBI lineage: Eukaryota > Oomycota > Peronosporomycetes > Peronosporales > Peronosporaceae > Plasmopara > Plasmopara halstedii. The sequence goes on along the minus strand of NW_020186963.1, from coordinate 408,682 downwards.
ACGAGAGTTTTTCCACTTGTTGTCGCTTCTCCTTGAATCGTCAATGGACAATCTGCGTCAAATTCAGCGACTTTTTGACGCGAAAAAGACCAACGAAGTAGGCGTTACGACGTCCTCGTCAGCAATGCGACTTGCTGTGCACGATATGCTTCTTGTCTTAGAGACGTGCTGCTTTCCGTTCCGTGGCCAGGATTGGGACCAGCTGCAACGAACCAACTTGGTACCGCTGTTAACAGAATTGACAAGCTGGAAAGGGTGGCAGAGAATTATGCAGTACGAGGTACCCAATGCTTCAGCTGGTGCTGACAGCTTAGAAAAGTTTACCATTCTTCCTGCGACAACCGGCTCAAGCTATCCAAACATCATTTGCTCCCGTTACATTACACTTGGGACAGATCTTCGAAAACTGGTGGTCGCGCACAAGACCCTTGATGCAAGTAGTGAGATTTTGCAAAACTCACGGTGGTCTCTGCTCAATGGCGGTCTCGCAGTATTTGACAAATGCTTTTTAAGAGGTCGTTGGTATTGGGAAATGTCAAATTGTACGATTGGTGATACTCCAATATTTGTTGGTGTCACCGATGGCACGGTAGATCTAAATAGGTATCGTCCGGAAGATAAACGCCTTTGTGGCGTTTTTTTATACAATGAGAGATGTAATACGAATATGATCGGACCCATGGGTCTTCAATGGCACCGCGCAGATACTCTTGGCGTTCTTTTGAATTGCGAAAGGCGACAAATCGAGTTTTATCGCGAAGCCAAGAGGTGCCTTGTAGTCAACTTGAGCTCAGCTAAGCTCACAGGTTATGCTTTGTTTCTATCGCTTGGGCTGGAGAATGCAAGCATTTTCTGGAATCTCGGAGCTGCCGTCCCACCTCAAATCTGGTGGGCTAGTTTCGGCGATTTTTCAAGACCACCAATTACATCTGGAGGACTGATTGCAGTTCCTTTAAGCGGCACGACAATGGGCTGGGATAGAAGGCGCAAAGGAGACCACCTGGATCTTTTGCCGTGTGGAACGACAGCTGCAGCTGTTGATTGCAGCTCATCCGAAGATATTTTCGAGACAATCGTTGCAAGCCACGGTTTTGAAAATGAATGCATTTACGCCGAAGTGCAAATCGTTAGCGCAGGTAGAAATGGTCGCTCTGCCTTAAGCTTCGGATTTGTGAGTACTGACTTTGTCAACATGAAAGCGCCATTGCAGCACAAAGTAGATTTGACTTTTACCAACATCGAGGAAGTGCTACAGTTGGGAATTTTCGGAATTTTATTTGATTTCAGAACCGTCTCACTGACAGTTTACTCTGAGCGCGCAGAACCGGAATTGTACTGCTTTGATCTTGCCCCGTCATGCCGACCTCTGTTCCCTGCGGTGTCAGCGCTCTGTAATGGCACTATATTTGACGTGAATTTCCATCCCCCCTCTCGTCTAGAGCTACCTATCTCTGTATTTCAACCCGTTTTGAAACATCAAAATCCCTCCGTGAATGAGCAACAACTAGGAAGAAGTTTGCAGCTTCAGGTATACTCATGTGACGGCGGAGAATTTAGCAGCTCTCATTCTGTGCTTAATTGTTTAGTGGATGATACGACCGTGTATAGCTCTACAGAAGAGCGAAACGTGAACTTGGTACTTAAACATGAGATTGACACGCCCATGTGCGTGGCTTTCGTCACAATCCGAGGTCCTGGGCAAGGGTACTCAAGCCCACTTCAATATGCAGCAATTTTTGTCACTAGCACTCCGCCAGATCTAACGTACTTCTCGAAAATGGATGACTTGAGCCCAGAGCAATTTTCCGCCCTGCCTTTTCCGCCTAGTAATGGGTGTTGTTCTCGTGACGAAACCTTGCCAGTTGCATTCATTATACTCGAGAATAATTATACTCAGGTTTCAAAACGACTCGCGTTTCCAGTCACTGGTCGGTACATTCTCGTGAAAGCTATTCGTCCCTTAGCAGGTACGAATATTGATATTGGATATGTTGGGTTCTCTGGCATATTTGAGATGGAAAACGGACTGGCGTATAGTGAAACTTCAACACGATCTTGCTATAGTTGTGATGAGTGTAAAAGGGTAGCCTCTGACATGTATCATGGGAAAAGTTGTGATGCATGTAGCAAGCTGTGCTTTGCATGCTACGACGACAATCGAGGAGACTTGGATTCTGAGTTCTATCTCTACACTTTGAGTGATTCCCAAAGTGATACGAAAGAATCAAGCAAGCTGCTTTGTCCTCCGCGAAGGGCATGGAGCAATAAAATTGCAGCACTGAGCGACGTTACGATTAAGCCCTCAGTATGTAACACTGTGACTGACGGAAATGCAGGGCAAATTGGACAAACCGAGAAACTTCAAAACAGCGCCAATTTTGAGGATTGCGAATTATTTTCCTGCGGACAAAACAATTACGGGGAATTATGCTTAGGACACTGTAATTTAACGAGCAAGTTAGAGCACGTACCTTACTTTTCATCAAAATCCATTCGCTGTATTGCGGGGGGAAATGAAGTGCTTGCTGTTGTCATGAATGATGGTACTATCTTCACGTGTGGGCTTAACAAGAGTGGTCAGTGTGGTAATGGGACGTTTGAAGAGCGCGTAGTTATTGCCACTCCAGTTCGTGCGCTCAGTGGGATTCTCGTCACGATGGTTGCTGCTGCCAACGGATGCGAGCACATGCTCGCTGTTGCCTCCGACGGTGCGGTGTATTCGTGGGGATACAATGATCGTGGACAATTAGGACTTGGCTCGACTATTTCGAAGAGCCACACGCCCCGTGTGTTAGAAAGTCTTCAAGAAAAGTACCACATCACAACGGCGGCAGTGAGTTATCACCATAGTGCAGTCGTCTCCAGTAATGGTGAGTTGTTGATGTTTGGAATGAACGATTGTGGTCAATTGGGTCTCGACCACACACAACATCAAACAACTCCGCAATTGGTAAACTCTTTATCTGGTCGGGTGGTGACAAAGGTTGCGTGTGGTCTATACCATACAATCGCAAGTACTCGTGGTGGAGAGGTGTATTCATTTGGTAAAAATGACTATGGCCAGCTAGGCCTCGGTCATTCTCGCAATGTGAAAGTGCCAACCCTGGTTAAGACATCATTTGGAGGGAGCGAGGAAAAAGTTGTCGATGTGAATTGTGGGTACTATCACACAGTAACAGTGAATGAAAAAGGAAAGCTTGTGACGTGGGGACGGAATGATTATGGACAATTAGGCATCGGAAGCAAAGACCATAAGAACACTGCGCAGGTTGTGCCGCTGCCGCTGTCCTCAAAAATCAAGTCTGCATCTTGTGGTTGCTACCATACACTCATTCTCATGTCTAATGGACGGGTGATGGTCTTCGGGCGAAACAACAAAGGGCAGCTAGGCACTGGACCAAGGACGCTACCCTCTGCCGAGCTACCACTGCCTATTCCTTCAAATTCGCTGGCCAACGATGAAGTGGTGCAAATTGCCGCTGGATTTTACAGTTCTTACCTTCTTACTGGCCGCTCAGATGATAGTCATAGACTGGATGGCACATATGATGAAGCAAATCAAGCCAAAGATTTACCGGAAAATAGCTGTATTGAAAACTCGGATGCGCTCTTTGAGTCGCTGATGAAGGAGATCGATGGAAAGATTGGTGCTGGTACCCAAATAACGCGTGCTCCACTGCACCTCAAAAGGAGTATATCACTGCCAAAATTGCCATTCATCAAATTGTATACTGCTGGATGGGCAATGATTCGCGCTCTGATGTATCGATCGCTTCAAAATGTTGACGACAAGACTACCAACCGCGTAACTGGACCCGTAAATCCAGTACTTAAGACATTCATTATCTTTTTGCTGGAAAATTTGACATTATTGCAAGGTCATGCCGTCCATGCTAACAGTGACGCCATCGTGACGGCACAACCATTTGAATTTAGTGGCACCGTGTCTTTGAAGCGAGTTTGTGTTAGTCTGCTTCAGTATTTTGGCTCCAAAGTGGAAATGCCATTATCTAAAGGGGTCAAGCTCGACGCGCTGCACGGTCATTTTTATAAAAACCAGGTTTTGAGTGTACTCCTTGCGTGTGGTTCTGCAAATGCGAACATTGGCTCGACAATCGCTGTTAATACGGTAGTAACTGTTCATATTATTCGTGGCATGAGCTCAATCGACTATGCGTCGGCAATGTTGTGCATACGTCTAGCAATGCTCGTTTTTCCGCATCACTCCGTGTCGTCGCTCAATAAGATCTATCGATCGCAAAGGCTCATCCCTGATTCGTTCAAAGACATAATCACTATGCTGATGACGTTGGTTGGGCTCCCGATGCTGCTACGCCCACGACTATGCTCACACGAGTTGGGGTTAGAGTGTGCGAGCACCCTTTTATGCCAGTCGGCTCGCTGTCTGAAAGGAGCCACGGTGGCCACGGACACAGGGTGCGCTCATATTCAGCACATTGTCTTAGAAAAGATGCACGTCAGAGAGGCAAAGGCAGCTGAGATAGTGGCTTTGCTTCGGTATCTCACGCGCTTTCCAGCGTGGAAAATAGCAATCAACGCCGCGATATGTCGAGAATTTGCCAGAACCACCAAGATTGACGAGTTGCTGGACACAATATGTTCATACTACACGAATGTGCAACACGTCAATATAGCGCCTTTAACGGACGCGTTGAATGATGGTAATGGTACGTCATTATCGCGTAAGCCAGAGTCGACAACATTGTCACCAGAAACGGACGAGTCGAAAAACAACCTTATAGAAACTGTTTTGGAAACTACGAATCGAGACAAACATTCCTTGATGCTTTGGCAAAAGGCCAAGGATGCGCTCGATGGGCTGGCGACGATTGTAGCGGCTATTTGTGTCGTTGGCGGCAATGTCGAAGAGTTTAGAGAGGGTGCATACGTGTCGATTGATGATCAAGCGTCGGGTAAATTAGGCGTCTTGTCAGGCGTGGTGAGGGAATCCCGTACGGCTGAGTTGCTGATGAAGACAGTTGTCATCTCCAAGACGGATAAAACTTGGTCTCCGCTAGTTCCATCCGATACACGGTCACAATTGTTCTCACTGTCAAAGCTTCAGGTCGTAGAACGCATTCCGGTGCTTATCGACATGTTGAATGACGTTGAAGGCATCATTGTAGCATTATCGTCGCTTCTAGTGAAGCAATCAGCACCTAATGAGTTTACCAGGCACTGCAATCTTGATCTTCCTCAGAACAGTCCGGTGCAGGAAGTATTGTGGAACCGCCTGAATATGTGCAAGCAACAGATTCGGTGGCGATCGGCAAAGGCCTTAGCCTCTCTATTGAAGCAATTACCGTCCATCAACTCGACACTATTGAGCGTTGATTCTCAACTTATCTCTAATTTAGCGGAATTACTGGCTTCCGAAAACAGTCTGTCGTGGCTCACTAAATCTGACATCTCTGGACTCGATACAGCAACTGTGCTACAGAAGCGATGGAGTTGCGTCAAGCAGCGGCAAGCATTTTTGAATTCCGAGGAAATTGTTGACGCAGCTTTGGACCAGTACGAGGCACCAATGCGCGAGGAGGTAGTCGAGAAATTAAGAGGTGAAAATGCTCTCGGCTGGGGAACGGATGCTCTTCAATCGCCACGACGTAAAGTCGGTCCGACTTCGCCTGGTTTAGATGTTAGCAGACAGCGGCTAGAACACAATGCCAACGACTTACCATTTGGTACGTGGGGAGTACTACTTCCTTTACCCCAGCTGAATGAAAATGAATCTACAGTGACAGCCTTGGGTCCTTCAGCAGTTAACTTTTCACCATTCCCTCTTACCGCGCCAATCGTTAGGGTTGGTCGTGCTGCAGACGCATGTGATCTCGTAGTGAACGATAGGAGTGTCAGTGGTCGTCACTTTCATTTGCGTCGCTTACGGCATGAGACTGACGGAGGTGAAGCACAATACGAGCTCCAAGATTTTAGCAAAAATGGGACGATTGTCAATGGTGTAAGAATTCATGGATCGACTACGCGAATCCAAACAGGATCTCGAATCTCATTAATTATGTCGCGGGGTGGCTTGATGACGTACGAGTTTCAAGTCCGAACCGTCAGTGGGGGACGTCAAGCGCCATCTTCAGTCGTCACAGCGTTGCAAAATTCAGGAGATCTTAATATCTTGATTCCCGGTCAGGAGTATCAGAATCCACAGACGAGTACGCCCTTGTTCGAGCCACGAAGTCCAGCAGAGCTGCAAAACCGCGGCGCTCGTGGCACTTTGGCTTCCTCCGAAAGTCTGTTGGTCGGCCGAAGCCGAGAGGCAGCGACTCAAAATTTACGTGTTATCACTACCGTGGCGGAAAGAGACGTCCCACGAGCAATTTTGTCGCCAAATCCTGCTGTGGATTCTCCTCGAACTGGTGGCTTCTCATCTCCCCGCTCGTCTCTTCTTCAGCCCCCTGGGACTCCTGTTGTGAGACCTCTGTCCTCAGGAATCTTTAGCTCTATAATACCATCAGGCATTCTCTCGCCTGCGTCATACCAACAACGCGAAAGCTCTGCAACAAATGTGTCTACAGGAGTGCCTTCACTTCTGTCTCCGGAAGGGGGCGTAGCATCGATGCTTCGTGTTGTTTTAGGTCGTGATAGTGTCAATCGTGAGTCTCCTCAACGAGCAGGCGGAAGCATATCAAGCGAAACCGTCAAGACACGCGTGCAACGTCCCAGTGGGTTCGCCAGCCTGACTACACGTTCAGTACGTTTGAAAAATGCGCTTCATCTCACGTCGGTAAGTCTTACTACACTGTTTTTTTTGCAGAATGGCACTTCAAGTAGTCAAGAACTGCAAGCCCTTGCTCTACACCTTCGTGCTCGGACCCAAAAAGAAAATTTGGTCGTGAGTGCTGCTGACTGTGAAGAAGCACTTCGACTTGCAAGTGGAAATATGGAGGAGGCCTTAAGGAGACTTTTACAAAGTCGAAAAATTAACTCGGTTTGTGCAAAACCTTGCAAATAGTGGATGGGTCTTACTTATCTCATACTACTGTTAATGATATTGCCTTGTAGCCCGCCTATTCGTCAGATGTGCGTCACTTAGCGACTTTGCTCGGACGAAGTGAAGAATCGTGTGCAGAGGCACTGCATCAAACTACTAACAATGTTAGTGATGCATTGCGCTTGCTTTTGTCTGACAGCAATACAAAGTTGGAGACTCCTTGGCGGTCCTCTCGACATCATGACGCTCACAGCGTGGAACCTTGTGTTGACCTTAAAGAAATCGGTGACGAGAATCCAAGTTATGCACTGGCAGAGTTTAGTGCTCAGCACTCACCCAAATCATATCGACTAGTAGCTAAAGAAAACAGGTTTTCCGCTCGAAACAAAAAGACGGAACATTCAAGCTCAGAGAAATTACAACCAAGGTCTGATCTAGCTCTTTGGAGTGAATGCAATAGCAGCTTTGACGAAGACGTTCGGCGGATGAACTCTCTTGAAGTTGAGATTGAAGAGAAAGTCCTATGTGAGCGTCTTGCAGCAATTCACGCACGCAAGGTTCTTCTTCAAATTGTGCGGCTTTCCCAGAACGCTTCACCGACTCATGATGTATCCTTGGGTGAATTATCAGATCCTCTTGTTCTTCGACCTCTAATTTCAATTTTGAATGCACCGGATCAGCCAACCGCAAATTTTTCTTACGAACACGAGTATCCACTACAGCAGCAGCCCAAAGTCCAAAAAAGCGGGAAAATTCAACAGATTCTCTCGCGAATGGTACATGAAATGATGTCTCGCTCTTCGTCTGAGACGCTATCGAATAACCTACGCTTAACCCTGAACATATCAACAATTCAGCGATCGATTGACCAAATTACTGAGCAGCCCACTAGGATCGGCTGGACTGGAGTTACTAGGCTCATGGAATCACTCGTTGATAGCGATTACAGCTCAGAAATCAGTTTTGGCGACGACGGCAACGTGCCAAATTCGTTTAATACATTAGACGAAATGACGTTTGAGACAATTCTGCACATTCTATCGCGAACGCACACAGACCTAACGGCACCACACTGCTGGGAGTCGTTCACCCCTCGAGCTCAAAAGAGAGATAGAAGGTTTCCAAAAGGACCATTGCAGCTATCCTGTGGTCTACAAGTCGTGGTCGTGGATACGTATGAGCGTGTGTGGAGTATTCCGCCTTGTGATCCGCTACTAAAGCATCGTCACAAATGGCGGAAGCGATTGGTCACTTCAACCAGCTGTGAGAACGCGTGGATGAAATCTGCAGCTGACTTTACCGTGACAATATGGCGTCCAATCATGCCACCAGCTCTTGATAAAGGGACAAAATGGTACAGTTTTGGAGACGTGGCCAAATCTGGCACAGGGGCTCCAAATGCCCCAATGCTTTTAGTTTGTGACACTCATACCGATGATTTGCTGGCCCCTCCAGTCAGTTTTGAACGAGTAGATGTCACTGGAAAAGGTCTACCTCGAAATTCAGATTGTGATTCTGACTTCCAGCGCAAACAGCTCCGCTCGATCTGGTGGCCTGTTGCACCTTCTGGTTACGTTGCCATCGGCTGCGTAGCTGGCAGCAAGGAAGATCCGTTTGAACCTCCTGATGTGTCGTGCATACGCTGTGTCCGAGAAGACCTCGTCAAGCGAGTCCAATCTTTCCATTGTGTATGGCGTGCAACCTCCCCAGCATCTGTTGGTGGTGGTGGTGTGGAGCGTCCCGCCACTGAAGCAAAGACGGGC
>NW_020186963.1:383322-399942 GCF_900000015.1 Plasmopara halstedii | reverse complement strand
AGATGAAGCTGGGCTCTGCCCGTGAGCGCTGTCGGAACCAGCAAGACTTGGAGACTTCAGTGTCATTGACACAGGGCTCATTGAGCACGGAAGTCAATTCGTTCCAACGCAGTGTCTAACGGACACGCAAGCCTCGTTGAGGCAATAATCGATTGAAGCTGTAAGTGTTCTCAAATTTAATGGGGGCGTGAGACAACTCGAGAACGCAATATTGACAAGCGTCGGCATGACTTTTTGGGACGCACATGAGTCAGTTGACATCTCTGAGCTAGGGTTAACTTTTTTGTGATTCTCCGATCGATGTCGCAATGCACAGCTAGGAGCTGTATCTCTTCGTACCATTATTAAAAGAGCATGACTTTTTGTCTCGTGTAGAGGGGAGGCTAATACCAGTGAACACCTCTTGCTCGGTGGTCGGTAAGGCGTTATGTAATTCGGGTGGGGGGAGGTGCTTGGTTAGGACTTACGGACTTACTACCACGGTAGACATCGGAGATGAACTCGAATCTTTGCTGATCTTCGCTCCAAAAGCGTTTGGCAATAAAGCAAATGACCGTGCTTGCAAGGGTTCATGGGGCTATTTCACAGATATCACGCGGGTGCTAAGGTGCAATTATGCCGTGAGAGCGGCCACAATAAGTGCGACTGATGATTTTTGAACGTTAACATCCAATCGGGGTCGCTAAAAAGGCCGAAGCTCGGCGTGTTCTTAAAAATAGTGAGGTAGAGTGCCACGAGTTTAGTAATGTATTATAGTGTACTTACATTCAACATTTTTGATAAAATAATACCATATGCATATTATACAATAGTAAAAACACACGAAAACCACATTGAAATCTTCAGTAAATGTGTAATTTTATAAGTAACGAAGAATCAAATAAATAAAATAGGTAAGACTCTGTAAAGAGGTCCGTAATTTTTGGCTGCTAGCCGCAAGTCATAATTTTGCTCAACGTTATATAGTATATTTCAAATTCTACCAAATAGAGTCAGTTCTAAATATATGTCACTTTTAGAAAAGCAGAGCTTGCTGATAACTTAAGTTTCAATAAAATTTTCTATTTCGCTTCTAGTTGATGCAAACAGCTTAACCACTGCGTTTGTAAAGGCGGACTCATTAAGTCGAAGTGTTCTGTGTTTGATGTGCAGGGCAATTTTGTTGGAGACAGTGTGAGCAGATCCCGCGAAGGATGAAACCGGAGTGAAATGACAACGTCACAATTGTGTGGCATAAGATGCGGCACCCAAGTTTATAAAGAATGTCTGATATGTGTCTAGCTTGGCCTGTTCAAAATTTAAAGAAGGTACTAATGTCGTCTGCGATGCTTCAGCCTGAATCATAGTTCTTATGTACCTTCAAGAACATTATAATGAGTATTATTAAGGGGTCGTGCATGTTCTTCGTCAGCTTTTCGTGGCAGCGAAGTTGTTCTTCTATTATAACAGCCGTTACCTGCAACAACGTTTATCTTTCTCAAGGTAAAGATTCGCCTCTTTGACTTTAATGCGCTGAGTGATCGATACAGATCGCGCGTTGAACACACAGCGACGTCATTACCTCATCTCTCACTGCAAATTGCATAATACTCTTCCTCGTTGCCAAATATGAATTGAGGGAATGGTCATTCCGAGGTTGCGTGTTCTCGTTATCCCGGCTATGAATTGTTTCATATCACAATGGTGACGACGTCAATCGACGAGACAATTCGGATAGCACATGGATTAGATTCGACATGAGTTGCATAGCTGAATGTTTTGAAAATTAAAAAATAAGAATTCAGCTCTCGCGTTATCATGTGGTGGGCTATTCGCCTGCACCGTTATTCCATAGTTCAAGATTTGTATGATTACAGTACTGACCCGCTCAACACTCAACTAGTATTACCTCCTGGCAAGGGCCTCAAATAAAAATTATTCTACGAGGCCGACAATACCCGTAGGTTGGCCGCCTTCAAAGAGGTAGAAGTAATGGCTCGGTGAGCGTTATACACCGGTGGCCAACCATGTATACATGGAGAAACACTTTTGAGCGCACGTACAAAATGTGTCGTCGAGCTGACTCCTGACTGAATACCGTGGAGCCTTTGGCCAGCAACACGGTGCAGGCAAAGTGTTGGGAGCTCTTCCATATAGACTTTTTGCCGTCAAAAAGACTCTTGCATACAATGCCGGTATTGTGGTCGTCGTGGTCTGGAACAGGATGGATCAAATCATTGTTGCGAGCGACACTGTCATCAGCAAATACTCAGTTTTTAATAAAGTTTTTGCCAACATGGCTTACAGATTACTATTAAGTCGAGCAGGGTCTGAGCTTTACAGTATTTTTGCAACGATGCTCATTTTGATAGGCACAACATTGCACATGTCAACCGCTGGTGGTCAGACAGAACTCTTTGCTAGTTCCAAAAAACATATTATTTGACGTGCTTGTACAGAGAAGCCGTAGAGCTGCGCAAACTATTCTGCTACATTGAGTTTGCGTTAAACAATGCAAAGCTGTATGTACCTTATGTAACAGTAATAGTCATCAGCCTATGGATTCTTTGCCACCGTCACAAAGTAGTGCTAGTTCTGAAAGAGGGACGTCGATATAATTCGATACCCGATGTACCGGGGTTACACGTACCCTGGTAGACAGGGATGGTTTACGCAATGGTGTGGCTACACCGTAACATGAAACTACTAAGTGGCGGAACTTGCAGTAGTTATGCCTATAAATATGATAATAAGGTTTTGCTGTATTGATTAGGTCTGACTAAATTATTTAGGAGAACCTAGGGTTTTAGATATAGGCGGCTCTGCCGAAAGTGAAACAATTCAATACCGTTTTGTTTTTTAACAGAAGTATTCGTTTGCCTCGGTTAAGTATTTGGGTATCTTGGAGGTAGCGGATTGTGATCTGTTACACTCATACTGGCTCTAGTATGGAACGCAAGGTAGGTGGCCTTAGCTTAGCTTCCTCTAAGCAGAGAGCTACGCTGCACTTGGTAGCGCTTGTAGTCAATCTACGCCTGAGTCGTTCCGACTGAAACTTTGTGAGATGAAGCAATTCTCCTACTTACACCAGGGCATACAAGATGGGCTTAATAGGCTGATGTCCCTGCTTGGCCCTGAGGGCGTACACCATCTTGCTTTGCAAAGACCCGAAGCGACAAACGCGCGGCTTAGAGGCGTTTTTAAACAATGAAAACGCTCTTCTAGAGCACGTAGAGCAGAAGAACTGCGTCTATGACACCAACTTCGACGTCGGTTGACTCCTCCCGACCCAGGCCGCCCATGGTTAGCGTTAAGATGTTGAGGGCAAGGATGGAGAGAATTTACTGCTCTATCTGAGATAGCCATGGCGTCCGCCATGCTCCAGCCCGAACAATAGCGCGTGGCGACAGCAATCTCCAAGCTCCAGCGAGATAATGGGCATTGACGTCCGAAACTTCGGTGAAAGCGGCGTTTCCTCGATGGATGGAGCTGAAGCTTTTGCGAGTGTTCTCACTGACAAACCCGGTATATCGCGCGCGATCACGTTTCCTTGCCGCCCCACAAGGAATAAAAGAATTGGTGGACTTTGACGAAGAGTTGCGTACTCTCATTGCCGGGATGGCAGCCGATCGTGTTTCCGAGGCGGTCACAGTGACCGTCTTTAATAGGGTGTGGTCAGAATGGAAGGCTTCCGTAGCAATCCGTTTTTGTATGAAGAAGCAGGGAATGGGGCATAGAATGCCGAGCTCAACTTTAATTCGGCACGACTTGATTGTAATACGCATTCTAGTATCTCGTCGAGCGGGCCTGAGCCAATGGATCTTAGCTTTGCTGAGGAAGAGGCGATAGAGCTTCAAAGCAACGGGTAGCGTTCGAACACCTGATGGTGTTTTGTCTGTGAAGCGACCCATCACCTTCGGACTGGTTCTCCCCTGCGCAAGGCGCGTCAACGTTCATGAAACCGATGTCCCACTTCTCACAGTCTTCTAGCTTCTCGTGGTAGAACGACAACACCCAGTAGGTGCGAGGCGCAATACTAGGAAAAAAACTAAGTTCTGTCAAGCCTAAAAAAGCTCAGCAGGGCCCAGCCCCGAAGAGCTGTTTGCTCTTGCACACGGAACGTGCCGGGCTTAATGGTGTAAAAGCGACCATGAGGGGCTTTGAGAAGCCATGGAAAATCCATATCGATTCTGGTGCGTCGGGCAATTATGCTCGACACTCAACGATTGAAGGAAGTAAGCTGTATGCTGAAGCGCTGGCGCGGTTGATATCACTGTCACTGTGTCGAGGGCTCCTGTGGACCTCGGTGTCAAGTTCCTTGACTTTGATAGCGTGCAACGCTGCTTAAGCTTAGACTTGGATACAAGGTATGACCTTATCCTCGGTATGGCATTCTTGGAACACCATGAGCCATGGGTTGATTGGAGGTCGAAGACCTGGGCGCTACGCGCACGTCTCCTGCTCGAGCTTTGGTGAGTCATAAATAGGAAGCAAGCACTATTGGATGAGGCACTGGACCAGGAAGGTCAATGTGCTGGATATCGGAGTATCCGAGTCGTCGAACCCTGAAGGCGTATCGGACAGGAGTCCCGAGCAAGGCACGTGAGCTGAACGTGCTGTGGCACTTAACCCTCTGAGCGGTGCTCAAGTATTGGAGCAGTCGCTGCATGCCAAGGATGGCATTGTCGGACGAGGTCCGAGGCATCCTGGGCAAGACCCTTCGGATACGCGTGGAGTGGCACGATATTTACTGAACGAATACTGCAAAACTAGCAGCTCTTCGTCGAATGTTGTTACTAACATCAGGGCTAAGAATTGAGCTAACCCTGGTCGACGCTGAGTGAGGGTTCCCACTGGTCTAGCCGATACATACAACATCTGTGGAGAGGCGACGGCGACGCCGAATGTTATCTGCAGGACGCAGGGTGTCCACCCTGAACCACGATGTGTCAACCGTAGTCAATAGCGCATAGCTATATACCCTTGCCAACGGTATGACGGGTGGGTAAGACGGCGACGTGACTTTTGAGGCTATTCCTGCGGTGGAGATATCCCTTTTTAGGGTGCTTCATTGAGAAGCGTGGCCTTCGAGCGGATCCCGTTAAGTTCCAGGCGATTGTAACTGGCCGGTTTCAAGGAACTAGACGCACTTGCGCAAATGGCTTAGCTTTATAAATTACTTGCACAAATATCGCGAGGACTGTGCAGAAATGGCACGGCCATTGTTTCAATCTCCTGAAGAAGGATGCAGAATGGTGTTGGGAGACCGAGCATCGGGAGACTTTTAACAGGAGCAAATATAGCCTCCTTCATGAGCCAATACTGGCGTTGTAAGACCCCGATCGTCGTTTAAGTGTCGTTTGTGACGCTTCGGGCTTTGCCATCGGCTGTGCACTTCTGCAATCAGACGCCAAGGGGTGAGATCGGGTGAGTGCGTTTAGGGTTTGGACATGAAACAAGCGTTCTCGATTGCTTCGTGGGCAAGAGCATTATTCGTGTCCGGAGAAAGTCAAAGCTATCAATCATTAGCGTTTCCAAACCCTGTAAATCGGATGAGTTAATGGTTGTTCTTCGCCAACTATTCGCACAAATGCACGCTCACTCATGCATCGTTGGTTCAACCCCGTGATGACTCCGATCAAATGTCCGGGCGGTCTAAGGCGCCCGTTTACGGCACTGGTCTGAATGGGCATCGGTTCTAATCGCACATTGGCCAACCCGAGCCGTATTGACTTGCGTAGTTTGCTTCATTTCGCGATTTTTGCAGCGGAGCTGCTGTAGCTTTGCGCTTTGATGAAGCGCAAGTTAGGTCACCAACCTCTCGTTCTATAGTCAGAACAAGTACGAGTTTAGCGCATCGCAATCCGCTTACTCCACGAAAAATCCTTAACCCAAGGCTAATCAGCTCTTCGGTTTAAATTCAAAGCTGACTTTATTTATTTTTATCTGCGGCAAAGCCGCCCAATTTTAAATGCATAGATTATCCGAAATATGCATAGTAAAATCTAAATATATGTTTAACAACTGGCTATCCAGCCCCGTACCGTATTCTTGTTTGGGTGTGGTCATAACACCTGGCTATCCAGCTCCGTACCGTATTCTTGTTTGGTTATGGTCACCATGCCCATCTGGTGTGACACACACCCCTGTTACCAGGATATGTTTAACCCCGTTACACTACTAGCTGCGCTTGAGAGAGTCCCTACAAGCCAATTTGTTTGGACTTCCCTCTTCCACCGAGAGCAAAATTAGCACAAGAAATTTCTTTGCGAACTTCAATTGTCTATAGTACGGGGAGTCTTATAGACACAATCTAATTTGACACTTGCGACCACTGCTCGAGTATGTGTGCTTATATAAACTATTTAACAATATAAACTAGTCTATAATTTATAAAAAAGTCTAATTCTGGGCTATTCTTCAAGATGCACGATCTGGCGAATTTCAAGGCCACTGTAGATTGGTCAATATTCCTTCAACAAAAGTGTCCAACGAAGTAGTTTGACTTCACCAAGAAACACCACAACGTAGTTCAAATTATGCCTACATGGCATCGCCTATTATCATTCCCTAAATTGCAATTGATGTTGGGGAAAGTCAGAAAAATGGCGATCAAGAGTACGGATAGGACCTCATATGTACCGGTATTGGCCTTATTAAATTTTTTAGCATATCATGTCATCTGTAACGCTTCGGCATTTGCCATACACAGTCTTCGACCCGTATAGATGAAGGTAGGAATGTCGCATCTGCGTCTCGTTGTGTAAACGAAGTAGTGAAGACACTTCGTAGGTGTCAAGAAATCTCACGCAATGTGTTATACCATTTTCAAGTTTGGGATGCACCAGCTTTGTTCTAAGCTTTTATGGTATTTTTCGTCAGGGCCTATTGTACACAGCGACGCCATCACCAAATCTTTTACAGTAAATAGCAATACGTTTTGTTGAGTGAGATGTGATTATCCTTCGCTGCTAATTATATTTTCGAAATATGGAATGAACCAGGACAAGTTTAAAGTGGCGGGCGATGCGCTTTCGCATCACCTCGACGCACGCCTGTATCGCATTTTCGTATCCAAGGCCTGCTGTACCACACCAACCCTTGAAATGACTCTCAGCATGTAGCGAATGCTAATGATGTGCAATATAAATACTGATTATCCTACAAGGCACTTGATACGCATTTGATGGGTCACTTTAAATGAAAAAACATAAGGTTTGGTAAATCCTTAAACGTCGTGGTCTACTGTTTAGGTTTATAGAATCTTCTGATTGACTTCCTGATACCAACCTGGCTAACTTCGGAGCAAAATCACAGATTGGATCTTAGTGCTTAATCTTAGTGATCTATGCGTAATGACCTGAGTTCTCGACGCAATGGTTGTAAGTCACGATAGACAAACAAGATACGTCTATGCCAGTGACAGGCAACTCCAAAAATAACAAGTGAGGTGAAAGGTCTTACTTGATCTTTCCTAGAAATGCAATGCTTAGGGTCCACGAAAATAAATTGCACCGCGGTACGTCGGTCTGTCCACGATTGCAGCGAAAAAAGAGATTAATCTGTATTTTTACTTTCTTAAAAATATTTCAAAGACATGACGTGTTCTACGCCGGAATGGAAGCCAAACCACGATCCCGCTTTTAGAAACCATTATATCTATTTCGCTTGTATAGACAAACTAACATTTTAGCATTCACTAACTATTACCCATCGCAGCGCCCTATTCAATGTGAGTGTGCTCCTACCTTATTGAAGGCTAAACATTTTGGCATCTATAACAGCTGTGCGAAAGAGAGCAGCAGGGCTATAAACAGCAGGAGGTGAGGTAAAGATGTGTTACCACAATGCCAGCATCGTGATTTCTATGACGCAAATTCTTTCTGTAGTCGACTCTCTGGTCGGACGCCCCAGTTCCTAAAGCTGGCATATAAAGCCGACCGGCTGGTATGATGTTGCGTTTTCCTTACTTAAATATATGTAGTGCTTATCGGCAGCCAAACCAGCTCCCAATACTCAAGTAGTCCCCCGTGACGAGTACAGATTTTTCTAATCGCTGCTTTTTCAGCGCATGCTTTATTTGTGAGGGAATACCACATATGGGGCGTTATAAAGTTCCTTGATAGTACCTATTCATTGTCAAAACGTATAATCCGGGGTTTCAACAGCAATAAATCGGACATCGCTTTCTTGTATTAGCAGTTGGTAATACCGATCAACCAGGACGAGGGAACCAAGCGCGATGCAGCCGACCCTGCTGTTCCGCAGCACATTCTTTCACGGATAGTTGGCGTCAATAAGGGTGTTTTACTCTTTTTCACCAGACCTGCTTCATGTTTGCACCAAAGGCTTCAATGACATCATATTGTTTCCATTTTAAGAACATTGCTGTGTTTGGTGTTGATGCCAAGTCAAATTCAAGACGCACTGCACTATCTGAGGTAACCCACGTGGAGAAACTCCTGTCGCCACGTCTTAATATGTTTCTGAAAGTTCGAGCAAATTCGGAGAATTATAAATGCAAAGTACCCCGCGCATCGTACTCAGTGCTTTTCGAATAAAGACAATGACAAAATTGTTTCCTACGGATTTTAGCTGGGTGCCTTTTCAGGTATCAATTAACCATTGCGTCAGATATCTGGTCTTACAGTTCCTTGCACATATCACTTAGAGAGAGCCTCTGCTGACGGCAGTGAGACGAGAACGCAACCCCTATGACTACCCCGATCACTCCAAAAAATGCGTGAATGATCTTTTCGTTACCTAATCATAAGATTCTACTACTCAGTATGGTAAGTACGTCACGCGATAACGCATACTTATCAATGCCGTAATATCGGGTCAAGGATCGGATAGCATTTTAAGTCCATACCGTGGCTTTTTAGATTCGACATCAAATTGCCCATCAAATAAATCGGCTTCAGCACAAATGACTGCGATACCCAGTCGGTTTTACTTTCCACGGACCCGAGATAGGAGACATCAGGCTACAAATATATGTTTACCGCTCCACCAGAGATTTATTTCAGGGATCTCGACATATAATTAATCCATCCCAACCTATGCGGAAGCTATTGCACTGTGTACCCATACCCACACCATAGCGCCTATGTATCCATGTAGAAGTGGGATCATGACTTGCCAGAACTACAGCACTCGGTGCCTAAATAACGTATATGATCGATTGATGGCTATTTGCGCTACAGCCGCACCAAATCTGTAAAGAGATTATATTGCAAATTCAGATTTAGAACAAAATACCAATTTACGCTGTCAACATCCATAATCTAATTTGAAAAAATAAAGGCAATTTTGACTCGTCTGCAAGTCTCCTACTGCAAGATCACAGAGATCATACCTGTGTATCGCATTTTCAATGTCTCCGCAATTTTGTGGACCATCTGAGCAAGGTGGTTTATTCAACTGCTGGTCAGCGACGTTGCTGCCGCTGAGAGAGTAAAAAAATGTATACAACAATGTTTTCGCTTGCATGGCTACCCCTTGACTATTGCTTTACTTCCTTATTTGTTTTCTCCCAGGCAGGCGTGCAAGAAAAGGCCACTCACCCGACTACGTACAAGCCCAGGTTATTCGTCGTACTCCGGCTCTGTCTTGACCTTGGCCGCCGCGAACCCGTTCGTCTCGCCTGCTGGCTGAGACTCTTCAAGACCACTCCTCTAGACACCTTTAACTTCGCAGTTACTGCTGTCACCGACTTGTGCCTCACACCCCGTGTCACCGTCCCGCATATTCTAAGTGGCCCACCTCTCCTTTCTACAGATTTCAAATTCGTTTTCTGAGCTCTTGTGCGAACCGCATTTGATTGAGAGGACATGAGAAACACCTCTCAAGGGGTTTGCGAGTGTGTAGTTTTTAGTTAAGGACTGCAGTTGCAATACGCCGTGTATTTAGGTACACTTTGCGTTGCGTAATTCACGATTGAAACTCTTGTGGCTTTGTGTGGAAAAGCCCTCAAAGCTCAAGGCTGAATTCTAATCGCAGACTGTCATTCATGTAGACGTGACAGAGTTAAGCGGTTGCTTAGTTGTTGGTCGGGATAGTTCCTTCTACTCAGCCAAAGAAAACTTATACTGTGGTGCTTTCTCCTCACTGGTCGTGTTGATCCTGCGTTTGTCTTTTGGTTCTTTAGAAGAAGTTGTGGGTAGTTCTTACTCCCACCACAGTCGAATCGCTTAGCAGCAAATAAAAGTGACCTGACATGGTTGTTGTGATACGCACCGCTTCAGCGCGCCAAGCGGCACGATACCCTCGTCCAAGTAGGCCACCGGCACCTCATCGTTTGGTGCGAATGACGACGCCTTCGAAAAAAGCATTGCAAGGTTCAACGACCCGGTGGCTTCCGAAGAAGAGCGCTGCCAAAAAACACTTGCACCACTCCCACCGCCTGTCGATGCAAAGAAATACACGCGTATGTGGATCCCAGCTGTACGTTTAACAGCTGAGCGTAACACAGACGAGCTATTTGTATCCTTAAAGGCGAATTACCAGCCAGAACTATGGCGTTAGTTCTTACTCTTGGGTTGTGTGCGGGACTTTGTCCGCATCTCTCATCGAGGTATCGGGTTTGTCTGCACGTCAGAAGAAGCACTTCGATGTCTTTTGGGTGTCACGCTTAAGTTATACGATAAGTTAGTAACCAAAGGAAAGTATTCACATTTCGACAAGTTGTATTTCGTTAATCTGCAACGCCCTCCGTTCAACGTGCCCGATCGTGACATTTAAAACTGGTTTGTTACTCGTAACGCCCGACCTGTGCTCATCACAGCGACTCACGATCACAGCATGCACAAGTCAAGAGGTCGTAATGTATACTTCAATGCAATCTCATGCCCACCTGACTTGTTCGGGATGGACGGGTAACCCTTGCGGGAAATTTACTTCGACTAAAACGACAAGCCATGTTTCGCTCAGCATCGTTTTCACAAGCACAATCGCGTACGCCCGCCGTCACTTCGCCCATCCACACGCAAGCCATCCGATGTATCGGACGCCAGTATGCGGGGGGAGAATCAGTACACACGCCTGCTACTGCTTGAACGCAGGTGGACTCTTCACCTGGCTCTGCGACACTGCACAACTCGCCTGGATTCGTAACACCAGATGTTGCCTTATAATTGGTTCTTGCATCAGTGGTCCCATTGTCTTCGGACAGCCATGTAGTAACACCTCAGTGGGTGTGTCATCTACAACGGCTCACCGCGGCCTATCTGCATCAAGGTCGTCTGCGTTAAGCTACCCATCGCTGGTACACCCCATCTACTATGAAGTTTTAGTTGCGGACGGTTACAATACATCGTTACCACCGGATGTTTATATGCGTATTGGTAAATGGGAAGAATGTGTAGAATCCACGGTTTCACACCGACACTTCTCTGGTTTCCATGTCTTCAATTCGCGCTCTCAAACAAGCGCGCCGGACACCGCTTAAAGTTAAACAAGTGACTCCAGCGTAAATCGACATCATAATAGCCCAGTCTATCACGACGGATGTGCACATCGCACGAAGATGTGTTGGCGACTACTCAAGCAACCTGCGTACTTTCGCCAGCTGTTCAAGATCTCACTACCGGATTTGACGGGACAATCAATCGACTTTTTTTTCCCGGTTACGCTCTCGTTTTGGTGACAAGCTGCCTAATTTTGATGCGATCTTAGTGGTAATTTCGGATGAAGAAACTCGGTATACAGCTTGCTACTGCGCATTGAGCGACTTCTTCTTGATGATCTTCGCGCCGTCTATTTCCGTCGTTCCATTGAAGGTACAAGAGTTGCCTTCGCAACAGCTAGCTCCAAAGCGGACTTGACATGCTCCATTTTTAGTATGGAGCGATCTTGTTTTGATGTACATCACAGGTACCAAATGTTGCCGAACATCTTCGTGATCGCGTTACCATGCCGCCACATGTTTTCACGGCGCTAAAATACCTTAGCAACTTGGGGTTATCGACTACGGTTGGGACTGTGTCATCATGTTTGATCCACCCTCAGCTTTAAAGAGGCTTGGGCTTTTAAAGGAATTTTGCTCAACATGAATGGAATGAACAAACCATCACTCGCTATGTATGAGCGACCTCTCTCTGCGTATCAGTTGGTTGCGTTTTAATAGACGAAGTTCACTAAAGAGGATTCTATACAAACCAACGATCACTTTGTACAGGTAGCGGATTCTGGAGCACGCTACTTTTGGTCTCATTCTACGTCTTCAACATTTAGCGGGTGACATGGAGTGGGACTTATGTTGTCTTCTTCTTCTCCACTTGGAGAGCATATTGATCTCACGGATAGCGTCTACAAACTAGAAATGTGCATGCGTTTTTTATTACTTCGAGCAACTTTAGGAGGCGATTTCGTAAACTTACGCGTAGTATATGCACCTGATGACCCCATGTTTGGTGGAGATTTTTTCGAGCAATTCCTATTCATATTGAAGCAATGAACTGTGAAGTGGATACGGTGGAAAACATTAGACACATTGTATCAGGCGACTTCAACTTTTCTATGGATGATTACCTGGACCAGACAGCTGCGGATCGGCCTCACCTGAGACGGGGTCAAAACGAACTTGACGATTGGCTTGGAAAACTGTGCATAGTTGGTAGCCCGAACTTACTTCGTGAATAAATGAATTGGTCTATTGTATTGTCACGGCTGACCTACTTCAAGACAACCTATTATCATTTCAACACGTTCGTATCACAAGTGGTATAACGAAGATCACATAACAGTTGAAGTGTGCCTTTCCTCAAAGCCTGTCCACCGCAGTGGACGTCACACCTGGAGATGTCCAACTTGGCTTTTACGGGACAATCAAGTGCAACGATATCTAGCAACTTCAATTCAAACACTGGCTAACCGTATCAAGATCTACCCGGGGGCGAATTCTGGCTGCCTTCTTGATGACCACAAACGGGCAGACTGTATATACCCTCGAGAATGTTGAAAGGAACTACGACAAGCAGACGAATGAATAGTGGCTGCGAAGATAAGTGCAGTTAATGCGGCCGCCGACTTGGTGAATGTCCTACCTACAGAAATAAACAAAAACGTGTTCGAACAAGTCAAAATGGATCTCAAGTCCCATCAAGACGATTTAAAACACGGATTGAATATAAGAAGTTTATCGCGGACTTATACTTAAGTGAGCGAGCAAAAAGTTACCTCTTCCGTGTCCCGCAGTCGAACTGCTTTCGTTCACCAATCACGGAGTTGTCTATCGTAGACGGAACGGTTAATGATGACCAATCAGCATTATGGCAAGCCATCGAAAATATTGGAGAAGGATCCTTCAGTCCACGTCCGCTGACTTGTTAGACCAGCGATCTTCAGCTTATCGCCCACTTCGTTTCGCTACATTGCTGCAGAATACAAAGTCACGGCTGTCAGCAAGGCAACAAGCTATGCTTGACGCCCCAATCACAGCAAACGACATATACTGGTCAATTATGGCATCAAAAATGGTAAATCGCCAGGTTCATATGGTTTACCAATTGAATATTACAACCTTACACGAGTCTGTGGGCACGAATATTTGAAGACATATACAGCAGTCAGTTGGATAAGGGGAAAATGACCAAGATTCAAAGACGGGCTCAACTGTCTCTACTATACTAAATGACCAAGATTCAAAGACGGGCTCAACTGTCTCTACTATACAAGTCCGGTGACCACACTATACCCGAAAACTATAAACCGCTTACTCTTCTCAATCACGATGTAAAGCTGGGACCAAAGGTCCTACAGTGGCGGCTGGGTCAGGTTTCACAGTCTATCATCCACGAAGACCAAGGTGGCTTCGTTCCAAGGCGGTCTATCCGTCACTCATTACTTCGCTTTCAAGATTTACAGGAACTTTGCAAAGCAAAGTACCCGGATGCGTGTGCGGTACTCTTGGATTTCGCCAAATCATTTGATAGCGTCCTTTGGCCTGCTTTGGATATGGTGCCCCGCCTCTTCGGATATTGGTGCGACATTCCGTGCATGGGTGAAGACTTTCTACAAATAAACATCTGTCAGTCTTCTACCTAATGGCTGCCCTAGTGACCCCTGTCTACTGGGCGCAGGTGTTAGATAAAGAGATCATTTATCACCTGGTCTCTTTGTTGTTTTCATTGAGCCAATGATGAACTCTCTTCGCGCGAAGCTATCTTCCAAAGGCGTATTTGTATACGACACAGACACATTCCATCTGTTACTATTGTTTTCTGACGACTGCACCGGATAGTTGTCTGATCTCGACGACGCCGATGAATTTCTTGGTCTCGTTCAAGACTATGCGAATATTGCTGGTTTCAATGTTACGAAGATGAAAATCTTGCCGTTTTCGCATCATAGATCCTATCATGAGCTCGCAGAACTGCGAAGGCGAACTGAAGATAAAGTGTTGTCACCGTGGGAACAGTACGGCTTCTTTGTGTAATACAAGGAGCAACTGTTACAACGGAACAACGATACAACGTGGTAATATAGAAGATACAAGCTCGGTGTGCATTTTGAAAATACCGTGCAAGAATACTACGAGGAAAGGTTGTCATACTGCAAAGTATCATCTTCCCGGTGCTATGGTCTACGACAAGTGTTACTTTGACACCTTTACCTATTTTGAAGCAAATTGACATTACAATACGCAATTTTGTCAACGCAAATGATACCAGTGCGTCATCAGCTCGCCCCGACGAATTTGATAAAGAATGGTTATCTACAAGCGTTCAAGAGGGTGGTCTTGGGCTTACTGCACCGAAAGCCTTCATCGATGCCATGCACTTAAAGTGTGGACGCGACGGCGTTGAAGCCACAAATGCCACATCAAACGAGCCTCGCTGGATGTCACCAGCATTGGCTCCATTTTCCATGGATCTACAACCATTAGGAGAATGGCTTCGACATATTTTACTCCAATAT
Source organism: Plasmopara halstedii (assembly GCF_900000015.1). Classification (NCBI taxonomy): domain Eukaryota; phylum Oomycota; class Peronosporomycetes; order Peronosporales; family Peronosporaceae; genus Plasmopara; species Plasmopara halstedii. The sequence goes on along the minus strand of NW_020186963.1, from coordinate 385,044 downwards.
GAAAGGGGGATACTTGAATCACCTACCTGAGTATTAGAGAAGCACTTTGAAGCTTTTGGTTGTTTTACATAGCTCGCGCGGCACAATCAACTGGAAGTTGTTCGCGCAAACAATGCCGTTTTGGGACACCCTTCACTTCACGTTTGGGAAGCTGAAGGCACCCTTACGCAGTGTTAGCCCGAAGTCGGTTGATAAGCTCATGGAATTAAACTTTAACAGAGTTCAAGACTTTGTGAGCTTTAATGGTACGATCGCTATAATGAATATAGTACGACTACTACTTAATGCGGATGACTTCGCAAGGCCAAGTTCACTGGCTCGCTTAGTGAATGACACAATACGAAGCTTTACTTAAATATCCCAGGGGTTCTCCACACTAAGGACCTTCATAACATACAAGATCGAAGCCGCTTGCCATCCACGGAGTCTCGATGGAAAACTTGTTGTTGACAAGGAACACCATGACTTTGTTAAGTTACTGTTGCAGACACATAAAAATACAACTTCATACCTACCGTTGAAACAACTTAACATGTTGCCCGACTTTACGCCTACTCCAAGTATGTGGACTGCGGAGTAAACAGGGGATCGCTACGTTCTTCCGGTTTGTTTGGATGTTAAGTTTCGTCTACAACATGATACACTAGGAGTACGATATAAGTTCAAATGGAGAACGGAAGTCAACATGCCAACCACCTGTATACATGGGTGTACTGACGTTGAAGATGCCAAACACCTGGTTTGGGGTTGTCATGTGGCTAGTTACGAATTATTTCCTTAAGCCTTTCGAAGAGCTCATTGAAGGAGATCTCGATTGGACTTTGGTGATATTCGCAAGTGCTACTAAGCTATACGGGGTTTCTACTATACATTAGTACTCAACATTATTAGATATTGCGTTCTACGCGCCCTATGGCTACATCGAAGCAAAAAGCTGTATCACACTGAAGTAACAACTTGGGCGGGTTTCGTATGTAATCACGCTAGAGCTTACATTTAGTTGTACTTTCGCAAGCTTGCAGAAGTTGCTTTGAGGACAGCAAAACTTCAGTTAACAGCACAGATCACCACAATATCAAGCTCTTTACAGCTATATACAACGGGTGTATCAGATATGGTAATGACTTGGTTGTTTAAAATTTTTGATCACTACTATCATTTAACTATGACCATGACCACGACTATGCCTACAGCTATGACTATATCCTCGCTACAACTACGACTACAATAACGATCTCTTGCAACTAAGATTCAAGTTCTCTCGGGCCTACGTATGTTATTACGAAGTCAAATGGACTCGAGCATGTTAGTTTTTATATTGTATTATGTAAGGGGATACCGACTCATTTATCCGACTGGACCGAAACCCAGACCGAGATAGCGGGACTACCTTATATCTTCGAGAGTTTTGATTACGGGAAACTACGTGAAGATTACTGGATCTCAAGTAGTTGCGGACCACGGTCAAGACCAAGCCCTCAGCACCCGATGCACTTAATTGCGTATACATCGACATCAAGGTCCCAATCTGCACCTTATCCAATCATAGAACCCTTTTCAGCGCACAGTATTGACTTCGCTCACAGAAGTCAAGTCGTGCAGTAGAGCGCCGGGCTGGATAGACCTTCAGCTATCTCTCCACGTGGAGCACCTAACTTGCAGCGGGGCTGCCGTAGCTTTGCGCTTGAGAAAGCTTCTTTAGGTCACCGACCTTTTGTTCTA